>NC_041384.1:249231101-249307287 GCF_002162155.2 Triticum dicoccoides | reverse complement strand
CATCCACCACTATCCCACAGCCCATTCAGTGACGGCCTTGTCCATGGCGCCGGATCTGCTTCGCCGGTACTCTCGTCAACCACAGCGCATATCTGCAGCGACTCATTCATACTCCCCACCGGAGACGCTTCGTCCACAGCCCCCGGAGTTGCCCCACCGACGCCCCCGTCGACGGCCTCTGATCCTCTTCGCCGACACCTTCCTCAACCCTACCGGAGCCGCTTCACTGACACCATCCTCAACCCCACCAGATTAGCTTCGCCTATACCATTCTCAACCCTAACGGGGCCGCTTTGCCAACTCACAAGTCCATGGCCTCAGATCTGCTTCTTCCCAACCTCATCCAACCTATCGGAGCAGCTTCTGATGCCCCGTCCATGGCCGCAGATCCGCATCGTCGACACCATCCTTAACCCAACCACCGGAGCAGCTTCACCTACGCCCTTGTCCACGGCCACAGATCCACTTCGCCCATACCGTAGTCCACCCTACCAGAGCCGCTCCACAAACACCCTACTCGACGGTTCTAGATCTCCTTACCATACCTTGACAGTCAGCGCAGCGTCATCACCCTTGATGTTTCTAACCTGATTCCCACCATCTGGCAAGATCCCAAGCACCCGCCACGGCATAGGTACTTGTCACCTTTAAACCCGTCCAGCATCACCTGCCCGATGTACTTCAAATATACTAACAGGTCACTGTTACCTGTTATGCAGCTGGCAAAAACTACAAGGACGATGTTTCTTCTGGATCTAACAGCTTGGCCAACCAAGATCCTGGACTGAGGCATTGCTATGATCTTGTAAGTGCGTCTCTCTCTTGTATTGTTCTATGCCTACCAGCGCGCTTTGCTAGGATTTTCGACCAGTAATCCCTTTGTGCAGACAATGATTTCTACTACTGGCTGCTAAATTAGATATGTAGATGTCATACATGATACTACCTCGTACCTCTGTTCCTAAATATAAGTCTTTCTAGAGATTCCACTATAGGCTACATACGGAGCAAAATGAGTGAATCTACACTCAAAAATGCATCTATATACATCTGTATGTGATCCATACTGGAATCTCTACAAATACATATATTTAGGAACAGAGGCAATACATTACACAAAATCGTAGGTGGCATGTAGGAATTCCAGTGCACTACATTAGGCTCCCTTAGAGTGCCTGCTAGTCCAGCACACAGAGTCATGGCTAGTTTATGCTACGCACACAATCATTAATTGGTGGTTTAAATATGCGCAAGGGATATGCAATGTATTATCATGTAGAGATGTCTAAAATTAGCCGTGTCAACTTGCAGATAGGGTTACACAATGAGAAAGTACAGGATGTATGTGGCAATTTCATGGAACATCGCAAAATAAGGAAAGGCAGCGGTGAGCCTATACAGTGTGCTATGGTACGTCACTCCTGCATTGCAATCATCGTGACATGTTATTTGTATGTTAGTTCTATTGGCAAAAGTTTCTTAGGGACCATTATTACGAGTTATCCTAAGAAAATAAGCACCTTTGAATATAAGCTCCATGTAATAAGCCAACCAGTTCTTTTCATTGCGATTTCAGCTTATCTTTGGTATGATCAGTGAAAAGTCTAGATTGCATTATATTTTTTCATTTTGCTGCCCATATGAAAATTAATTTGACTTGCAAACATCACAAATTGAACCCAGTGCAGTAATTAATATGATAGGAAAACAGACCATCACTATTTACTCAAAATGCAAATACAAAGATACCATCTACTTGGCACAATCTACTTTGGTCAATGTTTTCCATAGTGATCCCATTGCCTAATTAAAACTAAGAATGCATGACCCACATTTAAATGAAGAACAATTATTTATTGAAATTCGATGGTCCAAGTGGCTGGTTATTATCATATAGCAGCACCACCTGAAACCATCATATAGCAGTAGCAGGTCATAGCAACTCATCATACAGTAGCAGCAGTGTACAATTCATCATATACCACCAGCAGCTCATAGCAATTCATCATATAGCAGCAGCATGATCAGCTCATAGCAATTCATCATATAGCAGCAGCAGGAGCAGCTCATAGCAATTCATCATATAGCAGCAATAGGAGCAGCTCATAGCAATTCATCATATAACATCAGGAGGAGCAGCTCATAGCAATTCATCATACAGCAGCAGGAGGAGCAGCTTATAGCAACTCATCATATAGCGGCAGCAGCTCATAGCAATTCATTATATAGCAGCAGCAGCTCATAGAAATTCATCATATAGCAACAACAGCTCATAGCAATTCATCATATAACAGCAGCAGGAGCAGCTCATAGCAATGCATCATATAGCAGCAGCAGAAGCAGCTCATAGTAATTCATCGTATAGTGGATCAGAATGAAAATTTGGCAAAAAATCAGAGGAGATCCTCACCTTGTTGGATCAGCTCATCCTTCAACCGCACCTCAAGGCCACGGCCTGGGAGGTGGGGAGGGGAATAAGGTGCCTTCTGCTGCAGTGTGGCATTAGCTGTAGTTGTGCAGCGCCTGCTAGAGTAGTGCGTTGGACAAACCACAGTGGAGCAGCTGCTGGAGACCATGAGAATGATGGGCGGCGCCAGAGGGAGGAGCAGCCAGGGAGATTTGCCCCTTCCCACCGGCCATGTAGCCTAGCTGGATAGAGCATTGTCGAGGACCAGACAAGATGGGACCAGTGGCGACAGCTCGCTGGAGGAACCCTAGTGCTGCAGGCAGGGGATCGAGGTAGAGGGAAAGGGGAGAGGATATGCAAGCGGGCAGGGAAATGAACGCTTGCGTGTTTGTTTTTACTTGAGGGTGAGGTGTGACGCGGGTGTCATCAGTTGCATTTTGAGTGTAATATAGGCAGACAACAGAGTCATTTCACTATTCCCCTTCCCTTCAATTTTTAGTGTGGTTCTACCTGAAACACCCCCCTCCAAAGCGAAATTAGTTAAGCCCAAGCCCATAACTCAAAAATGACTTCTTTACATCTTTTATGACTTATTTTGACAATAAGCCCTGAAAAGGCGGAAGACAACTGGCCCTTAACCTGCAAGTCAATTATGCGTGCAATGATGAATCACTCCTGCCTGCTATAGTGTACATTTAGGCATCATCCTACACGGCATAACCTAATACATGCGCATTCCATTGTAGAATCTGGAATATGCAATGTTTATGTTAGTTCATATGTTGCACATGATGTTTAAATGCCCCTTAAATCTAGTCATTCAAGTGATGGTCTTTAAGCCTCCTTCTTTGCTTCTTTTCTTGATATGTAAGATTTGCTCACACATCTGTTCAATTACTTGTTTGCATCAGCCAGCCACACTAGGACTGTTTGCTTTGATTACTTGATGTTCTTGACCTAACACTCTAACAGAGCTTGTCAACAATTTAAACACTATGGGCTGCTGTAGTGGGGCCTTTTCTAACTCATAGGTGACATAAAGGTTTGGCTTTACACTAAAGTAGGCTCTCCAAGAGTACCTGGAGATCCAGTTCGAAGGTATGCCTAGTTTTTACATAATACAGACATAGTAACTGCTCATTTCATTGTGTGCAAGTGCAAGAGATGTGGCATGTTTCATTATGTGGTGTTGTTTTGTTATAATCTCATCCTTTTGTGTTCACAGACTAGAAAGTATGCATATTTATCTTCCAAGGAGACGAGTAACTAGTTAGTGTCCCCTTGCAGAGGGGGTGCAATGAAGATAAGATTGAGGATTTCCATGTACAAGATGTTAGGAAGAAGCCTTGCAAAAGAAGTAGGAGCTGCGCTGAGCCTCTTCAACCTGTTAAGGTAAGTCACTATATCCAACTCAACAATTCAATTCCTTGTTTGTTTCAGGTGTAGTTAATTTGCTCTTTTCAATTGCTTTATTTGTCCTCAGTAAATGAGATGCCCAAAGAATGATGCCTGATGTTGGGTACTTGTATAACTATTAGTTGAAATAATTAAAGGCCTTACCATTTAATTACTCTACCGAAGTGTGCCTGAAGCTTTGAGGTCTATTAACCAACTATTATTGCATGAGGCTCACAATCTAGTTTATACTAGGCTAATGATTGCATAGTTTTGCTTGCTGTAGTATGTTTGTATGAAACCCTCTGCTGTTCATTATGCTCCCTAAGACTTTAATTGAGCTACAGAATGGCCAACTGCTTTCTTACTTCTATGCAACATGCTGTCTAAATTTGTAACTTGTCTCTGTTTTGGATTGGGCCCCAACATCATGCTCCTCTGGTGAGCTAAGAGAGATATATGTATGCAGGCTGCATAGACTACCTTTTTTTATAATTTTTAAAATATCACCTACTTATGCTTCATGACGTGTAACATTATTGTTAGTCCTATTTCACCATGTACAAAATAGTCTGTCTTGCTCGGTTCACTGTTGTAACTATATTTTTGCCCTAGTCATGTGTACTTACAGAAACATTTCAGGATGAAGTGATATCAACACAAAGATCTGCGAGCAGTGCAGCATGGCCGTTACCGAATGATTATGGATTGGAATTGGAATGTGCTGATGTTCTCGCGCATCGACTAGAGGTGGCAAGACAACGTGTACATGATTCTCAACGTACAATCAACAAGTTGAGACTAGACATGCATGTATTAGATGCAGGAGTAAAAAAATGAAACAAGACACTGAGGTAACAACGAAGGAATTGGAGATTTTGCAGACTGAAATTTGTGCTATCTAAATCCGGCCAATCCTATTTTCTGAAGAGATTATAGTTCAAATGGTAAGTTATGTTGATGCGCGTCCATGGTGTAGGAGCTGTATTTTCCCAGTGTATGTAATTTGCTGTGTTTGGATGCTTTATTATCACTGGTGCCGAACCATAATGCCCAGTGGGTATAATCGGCTATAATTTCTTTATTATATAGTGTAGGATTATTCTACATTTCTATGCCTTAGTCTCTTTATAGTATAGTGTATGTTTTTTAGAGGTGATAGTATATAGTAGGATAATTCTTTTAATATGCTATATCCTTCAAATGGGGGCCAACTTGCCCAAACATTGTAGTGACCATGGCCCTCTATAGGCCGTACGATCCATGGGCCATCTTCGGGATGGACGATCCATGGCCTTCTATGGCCGTCAGATCCGTGGGCCTTCTATGGGCTGTCGGATCCATGGGCCTACTATCGGCTGTTGGATCAATGGTCCTTCTATGGGCCGTCGGATCAATGGGTCTTCTACGGGCCGTCTCATCTACGGGCCTTGTACGGGCCGTATAAGGGGCCGTAAACGGGCTAGAGTGGAAATCGTACGTTTTATGGGATGACCATAATGTGCCGTTAAGAGGCCGTGTTTGATGATGCTATGAAAATGGCCCAACAGATTAACAGGCCACAAACGGGCCGACTGTATCCATGGGCTGAATTTGGCCCACAAGCAGAAAAGGCCAGTAACGAGTCGTAAGTAACCGAATGCTGGAAATGAGCCCAGGAATAAATGGGCCCTGAGAAGGCTGAAAGGTAACATGGGTTGGAAACTACCCAATGGAATAATGGGCCGCTAATGGGTATAAAGCGATACACTATTCATTACGGGCCAGTTTCACCACGGGCCGTTAATGGGCCAAGAGTTACAAAGGGACTCATATGGGCCGAAATACGTCATGGGCCATACATGAGCCGGAAGTTACAACGGGCTGGAATCATATTGAACGGCCTAGATGACGCTACTAGGCCTAATTCCAATAGGTCGTAACGGGCCGTGAGTTAGCGGGCTAGAAATGGGCTATATGCGATCATGCCGTTAACTAGTTTTCCGTGCACCGGCCCGCCACCTTTTGATCAAGTCAAATGGGCTGGCCTTTTCACAGGAATGGGCCTCTGTTGGGCCGTGCCACATGTCGACGTATCATAGGCGCCTTGGGTCCAATGAGTGGATGACATCTGTCCCAACTGTGAGCCGACACGTGTTTCCTCCAGCCAATGATGATTTTACACATGGAGAATACCCATTGGCCGGGGCAATTAACGGGTTATCGGATCCAAAACTGGACCTGATAGCTTAACGACGTTGCGTTACGGTGGATGCCACGTGTCGGTCACCCTTGACGAAAGCACTTCTGTGACATGCAATTTATCATCTTGGAAGTGGACACTTCCGTGATGATAATTTTGGTAATGTCATGGAACACTTCTACGACAACACAGGTATGGCTATCTTGATTCTGTCATAAAATCGTCATGGATGTACATGCATGACAAAAAACGCGACCTACTGTGACAAACACGTATCATCACGGAGTGTATTTTTTTGTAGTGAGTGTTGTTTTTAATCTTGGAATTTATCGGGGTTCGCTTGGCCTTTTTTATACATTAACTGGGTTTTCTTGGCATTTAATGTGCATAATCCAAATTTGAACTACAAGCACATACTCCAATGCACCAAAGTTGGTTGAAAAATCACATGTGTCCTTGGGTGAATTTCTGGGTCCCATGCAAGAGATGGGAATGAAATTCAAACACCAGGGCACTGTTGATTGCCGGCAAAACGTTGAGATGCCTGGTTTTTAAATTCTAGTAAATCCAAAACTCGTCTGAAATTCATGAAACTTGGCATGCTATCATGGAGTGGCATCAACATGTCGTAGTAAAAAAATTGTCCCATTTGGGGCAGGTTCGGGTATAAGCTTCTCACAACAAGCATGATGGTTTCGATAGGGAACGTACCACCTTTGGGTAAGGGATGATATCCGTTGCCTCTTATTGCTTTCAAAAAATTTCTAGTGTCAACATAGAACAACAAGAGTGTTGTGTTTAATCTTGGAATTTTACGGGGTTCGTTTGGCCTTTTTTATACATTAACTGGGTTTTCTAGGCATTTTACGTGCATAATTCAAATTTGAACTACAAGCACATGCTCCAATGCACTAAAGTTGGTTGAAAAATCACATGTGTGTCCTTGGGTGAATTTATAGGTCCATGCAAGATATGGGAATGAAATTCAAACACCAGGGAACTTTTGATTGCCGGCAAAACATTGAGATGTCTGGTTTTAAATTCTAGTAAATCCAAAACTCGTCTGAAATTCATGAAACTTGGCATGCTAACATGGAGCGGCATCAACATGCCATGGTAAAAAAATTGTCCAATTTGGGGCAGGTTCGGGTATAAGCTTCTTACAAACCAGAGCTTCTCACAGCAAACATGATGGTTTCGATAGGGAACGTCCCACCTTTGCAGACGAAACGATATCATTGCCTCTTATTGCTTTTAAAAAACTTCTTGTGGGAACATAGAACAAGAGGAGTGTTGTGTCAATTTTTGTGATTTTTCGGGGTTCGTTTGGACATTTTTATGCATTAACTGGGTTTTCTAGGCATTTTATGTGCATAATTCAAATTTGAACTACAAGCACATGCTCCAATGCAATAAGTTGGTTGAAAAATCTAATCTGTGTCCTTGGGTGATTTTCTAGGTCCCATGCAAGAGATGGGAATGAAATTCAAACATCAGGGCACTTTTGATTGCCGGCAAAACATTCAGATGACTGGTTTTTAAATTTTAGTAAATCCAAAACTCGTCTGGAATTCATAAAACTTGGCATGCTATCATGGAGCGGCATCAACAAGCCGTGGTAAAAAAATTTGTCCCATTTGGGGCAGGTTCGGGTATATGCTTCTCACAAACCAGAGCTTCTCACAACAAGCATGATGGTTTCGGTAGGGAACATCCCACCTTTGGGGATAAAATGATATCCATTGCCTCTTATTTCTTTCAAAAATTTCTCGTGTCAACATAGAACAACAGGAGTGTTGTGTCAATTTTGGTGATTTTTTGGGGTTCGTTTGGACAACCAAAGAAGAAAGAGAAACTTTTTTGGGCTTTCTTTTAATTATTACTACTAAAAGCATGGAAAGTAAACTAGCTAACAACTACAACTATTTTTTTTGTTTTTTCTTAAGGGTTTTCAAACACGCAAGAAGAGAGCTAGAAAAGAAAATAGACTAGTATGGATGATACAATGAAAAAGTATGAGCACCGACAACTGGCATGAGTGTGTGAACATGAATGTAATGTCGGTGAGGGATACGTACTCCCCCAACCTGAGGCTTTTGGCCTAAGTCGGTCTATGCCCACGGATCGAAAGTGCCCTCTCCAGTGTACTGAGGAGGGTCCTCGAGGTGCCACTGGTTGGCGATCTCCTCTGGATCCCACTGATAAATAGACTGACGGTGGGGACCAGATAGTGGCTCCGGCTCTGGAGCTGATGTCCGGCTCTGGTATGTCTGAACGGCCTCCGACAAAACAAGGTACGTGCCTGAAAATATGCTGGACAAAGAGGGAGCAGGCAAGGTAATAGTCTCAAAGTAATTCTTATCAAATATCAGTCTATAGTTAAGCATCTTCTTCTTATTCTTAACAATAAAATCATGTGCTACCATACTCTTATAATCTAGAGAAATATGAGGCAACAACTTTTCCTCTTTCTCATAATGCCTAATAGGTATGTTAAAGTGCGCAGCAAGGCGCGAGGCGAAGATGCCTCCTAAGACGGGACCCTTTGTACGGTTCAGATTTAACCGTTTAGCAACAATAGCGCCTAAACTAAAAGTGCTATCACGAAACAAAGCATGGCGCAAAATAACAATATTAGGGGCACTAAGATTTCCACAGTTCCCGCGACCAATTAAGCATCTACTAGAAAATATTGCAAAGTAATGTCGAATAGGAAAATGTATGCTAGTGATTCTTGCATCGAATGCTTTCCTCGTTTCCCCTACAGCAATCATATCAATAAATCCCTCCACATCACTACGATGTGGTTCCTCTATGCTGCCCTCAAATGGTATCCTACAAACCTGGCAAAAATCGTGAAGTGACATCTCCTTATGCTCATCATATAAATAAAATTCGACCGAAGGTGGCGATCTCCTAGCATGGAAATGAAAATTTTGCACAAAAATATTGGTGAGTAAGAGATACTGTTGACGCTAGTCGTGGAGGAAGTGGGTGTGGCCTGCATTCTCAGCCAAATAAAAAAATCTTCATAAATCCCGGCTTCTCTCAAGAACTCATCACAAGGCCATTCACACAGTTGAACCTCCGCAGTACGAGGGAAATTATACTTGGGCTTCTTATTCTCTTCACTTTGCTTATCCATCGAGCTTCGGCTCGATGAGTCCCTCATAAATCTCTTCATATTTTTCTGAAAATTTCTGAAATTTTTAGTAACTTAAAATAAAAGTGAACCAAACTCAACAAAATTGATAGCAACTACCCCTACAAGTTCCTAGAGGCTATATCATGCATTAAAACTACCTTTGACCACATAAATTTGACATGCAAGCTCAAGAACAAGGTCACCTAAGCAGCAAAAATTGGCAATAAATAAAGCACTAGAACAAAAACTAATTGGACCATTGGAGGAGTCACATACCGAAGTACAATCCGCCAAAGCAGTTTTGTGAATGGAGCTTTGAGCAAGGAGATCGAAAATGGCAGCAAGATGAGCTAGAACATGGGTTTGATCTGGTGGATGATTTTTTCTGGAGGAAGACGAAGTGTGTGGGTGCAAGAATAAGTGGAGGGGTCCCACATGGGGTCCACGAGGCAGGGGGCGCGCCTAGGGGGTGGGCGCGCCATCCACCCTCGTGGGCACATGGTGGGTCCCCCTGGTGTGTTCTTAGTGCCAATAATTCTCAAATATTCCAGAAAAAATCATATTAATTTTTTAGGGCATTTGGAGAACTTTTTTTCGGGGTATTTTTTATTGCAAGGATAATTCAGAAAACAGACAGAAAATACTATTTTTGCTTTATTTAAATTAAATAACAGAAAGTAAAAGGAGGGTACAAAAAGTTGTTCTTTCTAACTTCATCCATCTCATGCTCATCAAAAGGAATCCACTAACAAGGTTGATCAAGTCTTGTTAACAAACTCATTCCGAATCGCATGAAACCGGAGAAATTTTCAATAACACTAGGTTACCTCAACTAGGATATGCACATCCCCAACAATAAGAATATCATATTTCTTCTTGGCAGTAGGAAGAGGAAATTCAAAACCTCCAATAATAATCGTTGAAAATTTTCCAATACAATTGATACTATGGACTTGAGGTTGTTTCCTCAGAAAATGTACCGTATGCTCATTACCATTAACATGAAAAGTGACATTGTGTTTGTTGCAATCAATAATATCCCTTGTGTCGGGTTATGAAGACCATGTATTTCTTCAATAGGTGGTAAATTCTTGACATCTTCAGCTTTAATACCCTTTTCTTTCATAGATTTCTTTGCCTCTTGCATATCTTCAGGACTGAGAAATAGAATACCCCTTTTCTTCAAAGTTGGATTAGGAGGTGGTTCAGGAAGTGTCCAATCATTTTCATTACTCAACATATTATGCAATAGCAATTCCACTTGATCAACAGTTCTTTCCCTGAAAACACAACCAGCACAACTATCTAGGTGGTCTCTGGAAGCATCGATTAGTCCATTATAAAAGATATAAAGTATTTCATTTTTCTTGAGAGGATGATCAGGAAAAACATTAAGTAATTGGAGAAGCCTCCCCCAAGCTTGTGGGAGACTCTCTTCTTCAATTTGCACAAATATATATATATATATATATATATATATATATATATATATATATATATATATATATATATATTTCACTGAAGGCAGCTTGTTCTTATGAGCAGGGAAATATTTAGCAGAGAAGTAATAAATCATATCCTAGGGACTACGTACACAACCAGGATCAAGAGAATTAATCCATGTTTTAGCATCACCCTTTAATGAGAACGGAAACAACTTAGGATAAAGTAATAGCGAGTTTCTCATCATTAGTGAATAGGGTGGCTATATCATTTAATTTAGTAAGATGTGCCAGAACAGTTTCAGATTCATAACCATAAAAAGGATCAGATTCAACCAAAGTAATTAACCAAGGATAGACAGAGAAATCATAATCCTTATTGGAAATAAAGATAGGTGAAGTAGCAAAAGCGGGGTCATATTTCATTCTAGCTTTCAAGGATTTTTCTTTAAGCTTAGCTAACAGTTTCTTGAGATCATATCTATCATTGCAAGCTAAAATGTCTCTAGCAGTTTCTTCATCCATAACATAACCCTTAGGCACAACATGCAATTCATATCTAGGGGGAGAATCTTCATCATCACTTTCATCAATATTACTAGTTTCAATAATTTCATTCTCTCTAGCCCTAGCAAGTTGTTCATCAAGAAATTCACCTAGTGGCACAGTATTATCAAGCATAGAAGTAGTTTCATCATAAGTATCATGCAAAGAAGACGTGGCTTCATCAATAACATGAGACATATCAGAATGAATAGCAGGAGTAGGTGTCGCAAGTTTACTCAAAACAGAAGGTGAATCAAGTGCAAAGCTAGATGGCAGTTCCTTACCTCTCCTCGTAGTTGAGGAAAAAATCTTGGTTCTTTTATCTTTCAAGTTCTTCATAGTGATCAGTAGATATAAATCCCAAGTGACTCAAAGAATAGAGCTATGCTCCCCGGCAACGGCACCAGAAAATAGTCTTGATAACCCACAAGCATAGGGGATCGCAACAGTTTTCGAGGGTAGAGTATTCAAACCAAATTTATTGATTCAACACAAGGGGAGCCAAAGAATATTCTCAAGTATTAGCAGCTGAGTTGTCAATTCAACCACACCTAGAAACTTAATATCTGCAGCAAAGTATTTAGTAGCAAAGTAATATGATAGTAGCGGTAATGGTAGCAAAAGTAATAGTTTTGGTTTAATAGTGATTATAACAGTAGCAACAGAAAAGTAAATAAGTGAAGAACAATATGTGAAAAACTCGTAGGCAATGTATCGGTGATGGATAATTATGTCGGATGCGATTCCTTATGCAATAGTTATAACATAGGGTGACACAGAACTAGCTCCAGTTCATCAATGTAATGTAGGCATGTATTCCGAATATAGTCATACGTGCTTATGGAAAAGAACTGGCATGACATCTTTTGTCCTACCCTCCCATGGCAGCAGGGTCCTATTGGAAACTAAGGGATATTAAGGCCTCCTTTTAATAGAGTACCGGACCAAAGCATTAACACTTAGTGAATACATGAACTCCTCAAACTACGGTCATCACCAGTAAGTATCCCGATTATTGTCACTTCGGGGTTAACGGATCATAACACATAATAGGTGACTATAGACTTTCAAGATAGGATCAAGAACTCACATATATTCATGAGAACATAATAGGTTCAGATCTGAAATCATGGCACTCGGGCCCTAGTGACAAGCATTAAGCATAGCAAAGTAATAGGAACATCAATCTCAGAATAGAATGGATACTAGGGATCAAAGCCTAACAAAACTAACTCCATTACATGATAAATCTCACAGCAAGCCTATGATGGAATTACTCACGCACGGCGGTGAGCATCATGCAATTGGTGATGGAGGAAGGTTGATGATGACGATGGCGACGGATTCCCCTCTCCGGAGCCCCGAACGGACTCCAGATCAGCCCTCCCGAGAGAGATTAGGGCTTGGTGGCGGCTCCATATCGTAAAACGCAATGAATCCTTCTCTATGATTTTTTTCTCCCCAAACATGAATATATGGAGTTGGAGTTGAGGTCGGTGGAGCACCAGGGGGCCCACGAGGCAAGGGGCGCGCCCCCACCCTCGTGGACAAGGTGTGGGCCCCCTGGCCATTATTCTTTCGCCAGTATTTTTATATATTCCAAATATATTCTCTGTTGATTTTCATGTCATTCTAAGAACTTCTATTTCTGCACAAAAATAACACCATGGCAATTTTTCTTAAAACAGCGTCAGTCTGGGTTAGTTCCATTCAAATCATGCAAGTTAGAGTCCAAAACAGGGGCAAAAGTGCTTGGAAACGTAGATACGATGGAGACGCATCATACGTTGCACAGTCTCACTCGGAAGCGAGCCCTTTGACTTCCATGGCCGCCCGCCTTCCTCTCCATTAATGGCGCCCGAGCCGCTGTTTAATACGGGCGGCCTTACTGATCGCCTCCCATTCCCCTCCCTCCCGCAGACCTCCACGAACACCATGGCGTAGAATGATCATCTGCCACTAGTCTTCAAGTTTGGTGAAGTCGACTCTGAGCCGGAGGAGATAGAAAATAGGGAGGAATGGGGCCTCATGGACATGGCCTAGAACGAGCTGGCCACGACGGTTGCTGCCCCCGCTCCCGTCCCAGCTCCTATCCCCGCGCCCGCGCCAGCGACCATCCCCATAGCATTGACGGGCTGGTCGCTGAGCACTATCGCAGAGCTGGAAGACGCGGGTGTCAGCGAGGTCTCCGCGGACCCGCGTGAGCTCATGTACATGCCAGTGCCAGCGCCCGTGCCCGTGCCCGTGTGCGCCCCTCCACCCACCGTGGCACCGGCCCCCGTGCGTTTTGCTGCACCCGCCGCGCCCGTGCCCTTGCCTTGCACACCCCTCCACCCACTGCAGCGCTGGTCCCCATGTGTTTGGCTGCACCCGCCGCGCCCGTGCCAGTGTGCGCGCCCCCCTCAGCGGCATGGGACGCTACCGTCGACCGCTATCTCTCAACGACGCCAGTTGCCGTCCTCCCGCGCCACACCCGTCGATCGCACGACAACATGATGTTTGATTTACAAGTGAAGAACATTTTGTGCTGCCTTGAAGACTTCAACAACGGCGTCCCGGAGGACGACAACGACAACACCGGCGCGGCACGCCTCTGCCGCCGCCAGAAATAGTTTTTTTGGGGTTTAATACTGTATCTCGAATTCTCGATCATATGAATATAAATTTGCAGTGTGACTGATTGAAAGATATGGTTTGAACGAACTTGTGTTTTTCTCTCTTAATGTACAGACTTATCAAACGATTTTCTTTTGAAAAAAATGTCAATGGTTTTGATATATAAAACACTCATCCTAAACGTTTTAGTTAGAACACCCGTATGCAAACCGATAGCTTCCCCAGGAAGCCAGGGGAAAATGTGCCGAGCAGATTTATGCATCCCTTCAATGCAAACGGTTGTTTTGCATTTCCCGTGTGCAACCACGTACAAACAATTAGGTAATATTTGCATATCTGTCATTTTGGGTACGTTGCCATTTGTCAAACTGGAAAGATTGACATTTGTTTATCTAGTAACATTGCCATTTGTCAACCTTGTAACACTGCGATTTGTCAAAATATGCAGCTAAAAATCACTAGCACTATCTAATTTTTGCAACTAAAATCGATAGCACTGTTCATATGGACACCACTAGCAGGCGTGAGTTGATGGACCCATATGCAAATGTACCATTGATTACATACAACAAGAAATCAACACACAACGACAACGAGGATACATGTTGGATTATAGATCATTTCCAGCAAAACATTCTAGTAAAGCTTTTCTCACACAACAAATAACAAAGCGATTAAATGAACTTCAGCTCAACCACTCGTCAGCGTTGGTAACGCTTGCTTTGAACCAGAAGTGATTCTCTAGGAAGGGCCATCTATTGTCAATCTCGAGACCAACACATGACTGATCATCCAGGTTGAAGCGGCCTATGTCAGGACCCATATTGGGATGGTAGGGAAGCATAGTAATGACCGAGGTATAGATACAGTTGCTTCTCATAAATGGTAGTAACGTTGTGTCAACAGCAGCTGGATCGCCTTCCACCATCATTGGATAGTTTTGTCCAAGGAAGAGCGAATTTCCTCCAAGACTTTCAATACTGAACCAGGGAGAAGGTGTTGGCGCCAGTACACTAGTATCCATCCCGAATACCCTGCAACAAATGTTGGAATAGGTCTGGAGAGTGTGACCATGCGAGACAACACCTGCTTCCATAGTAACATCAGCAGTTCCCTTTATACTCACAAGAAGAGTTGATCGATCGGAATAAGTTGCCAGGTGCCACTGAGTATATGGGTCCGACTCATCCTCCTGCTCGTGATCATCAGCATCGTCATCTCCCCCTTGGTTATAAAATTTTTCAAGTATAGGTGGTGGAATGTTCATAGGACCTTGGAAACACAAGAAGGTTAATTAGTAAAGGGAAACTAGCTAACCCGCATGCATGTGGATGAAACGATTATAATTACGGTGGAAGACAAACGTACCAAAAACATCAGGATTCCATGCAAAGATAGTGCCATGAGTGGTGGCAGCAAACACAAGACCCTCGTATTGAATTGCATCACAGTACTCATCCGTGTACAAACATTGATTTTTGAGCAATATCCATCGAGGCATGGAAGTAAGGACGGCAACAAGCTTGTCGAAGATAGCAACAACTTCATAGATCGTGTAATCCCAAGAGCGGTTGGGAACTCGACAAATTGCTATCTTCCGTGGACGAAAGTCACCATGATCGTATTTGAACTCACGTAGAATACCGGTGTACTCAACCTCCGGGCAGTCGTCTGAGATTTTTGGAAGTGGAACCCGGTGACGAGTGTACACATTCACAAGTTCGCACTCGCAGTTGTACCCAATATAAACAACCCAATCTCCATTTGCGCCTGCCCAAGCCTTGCCCTTAAGCGATGGCATCTTAACAGCATATGTATCATTATCAAGCGGCATCAACTTACACGAGGCGAGGCTTCCCTTGTCCCCGCACCAGTCAGTAGGGTCACGACGAAGAAGCTAGGGGAGATCAAACCGCTCCTAGACCCTTGGGTTCCTTGTCATGATGTTATTAGTTGAGTCAAGAATGGTCTTGAACGAACCTGCCATTCTAGCCAAGGTGATGATGTCGCACCGATCAATGAGTTCCTCCACCACGTCATCATTCAGATCGGGGCAAGAATAACGGGGTCGTTTCCGGCCTGTTCCCTCAATGGAGAAGGTGATCGAATAATGGCAGAAGGAAGGGTGATGGAAAATGGAGGAGGGAGGAAGAGCGTGCGATAGCAGTTCCAAATTAAGAGGGAAAACCGAAGAGTCGGTGGACGGTTGCCACAGTACATGAGGAGGCTCCTGGGGAGTGAACGGTTGCCACAGAGGCCACACACTGACGACAAGGGCCGAGTGAACCACATGCATATATCGCACACACCTTGATCTGGCTGACCGTTTCTTTTGTGTTGCCTAATCACAAACAGTTCATCCGAGTGAACCGTATGATGTATATCGCACACACCTTCATCTGGCTGCCCGTTTCTTTTGTGTTGCCTAATCACAAATAGTTCATCCGAGTGAACCGTATGCTGTGTATCACACACTCCTTCATCTGGCTGCCCGTTTCTTTTGTTCCTCCTCATCACAAATAGTTAATTGAACTGAACCATATGCCCTTCATCACACACGCAACTAAAATCTGAACCGTGTTTGATGCATCTGTCATTGCAAACGTTTTATACATTTTTGACGGTTTTCATACACCAATGTTTGCAATTATTGCATTGCACACAGTTTCTCGAAGGGTCTTTGATCGTAGTGTCGCGTTAGCAGCATCCTGCAGTAGTGCATGTCCAAGATTAGTAGACCAACTCCTGCCTGCATCTACTACTATTACTCCACACATCGACCGCTATCTAGCATGCATCTAGTGTATTAAGTTCATGGAGAAATGGAGTAATGCAATAAGAACAATGACATGATGTAGACAAGATCTATCTATGTAGAGATAGACCCCATCGTTTTATCCTTAGTAGCAACAATACATACGTGCCGATTCCCCTTCTGTCACTGGGATCAAGCACCGTAAGATCGAACCCACTACAAAGCACCTCTTCCTATTGCAAGATAAATAGATCAAGTTAGCCAAACAAAACCCAAATATCGGAGAAGAAATATGAGGCAATAAAAAATCATGCATAAAAGGGATCAAATAAACTCAAATACTTTCATGGATATAAAAAGAGATAGATCTGATCATAAACTCAAAGTTCATCGATCCCAACAAACACACCGCAAAAGAGTTACCTCATATGGATCTCCAAGAGACCATTGTATTAAGAATCAAGAGAGGGAGAGAGAGGAAGCCATCTCGCTACTAACTTCGGACCCTAAGGTTTACAAAGAACTACTCACGCATCATCGGAGAGGCACCAATGGAGGTGGTGAACCCCATCCGAGATGGTGTCTAGATTGGATCTGGTGGTTTTGGACTCTGCGGCGGCTGGATCAATATTTCGTCGACTCCCCTAGGGTTTTGGGAATACTTGGGTATTTATAGAGCAAAGAGGCGGTCCTGGGGGCACCCGAGGTGGGCATAACCCACCAGGGCGCGCCTGGGCCTCCTGGTGCGCCCTGGTGGGTTGTGCTCCCCTCCGGGCACCCCCAAGGCGCAACCAGGGCCTGTTGTGTTCCTTCTGGCCCATAAAAATTCTCCGTAAAGTTTCGTGGCATTTGGACTCCGTTTGATATTGATTTTCTATGATGTAAAAAACATGGCAAAAACAACGGGCACTTGGCACTATGTCAATAGGTTAGCACCGAAAATGATATAAAATGACTATAAAATGATTATAAAACATCCAAGACTGATAATATAACAGCATGGAACAATCAAAAATTATAGATACATTGGAGACGTATCACACACACACACACTTTTTTCACTCACTCTTTCTATTTCACACACTCTCTCTAGTTAGGTACTCTCTCACATCCATAAGCATATGGATGTTTTGAAAACTCAAATCTCAGAAAAGTTTGACCAGGTGTATGTGGAGAAAAACATTTACATCTAGAACGATCATTAGATTCATCACAACATGTACTTTGTAATGCCCCGAGACCGTTGCGCCAGGTGTCCTCCAGTTATTCACTGTTGTTGCCTTGTCATTTGTTTGCGTGTCATGCATTTCATATCATGTCATCATGTGCATCGCATTTGCATACGTGTTCATCTCATGCATCCGAGCATTTTTTCCCCGTTGTCCGTTTTGCAATCCAGCGCTCCTATGTCCTCTAGCGTCCCCTTTTGTCTCATTTCGTGTGCGAGTGTTAATAGTTCTCGGATTGGACCAAGTCTTGCCAAGCGGCCTTGGTGTGCTACCGGTAGACTGCCTGTCTAGTTTCGTGCCATTTGGAGTTCGTTCGATACTCCAACGGTTAATCGAGGAACCATAAAGGCCTCGTGTGTGTTGCATCCCAACACCCCTCCAAAGTGGCCCAAAACCCATCCAAACCCCCTCCATCCTCTTGGTCGTTCGATCACGATCGCGTGGCCGAAAATTGCACCTCATTTGGATTCTCCTAGCTCCCTCTACCTATAAATATGTGTCTCCCTCCGAATTTTCCACGCAGATGAAATCCTAGATCCAACTCCCTCCGCGCTGCTGGACATGTCCGTCCGCGCCAGACGCGTCCACCCCCGCCGCCACATCACTCCGGCTAATGAGAGGCCGACACCTCAGCGCCGCCGCCTCTCTCCTCCACTCTCAGGCTGCCACCTGTCCTTCCGCACCCCACTTCACCGCCGGGCCCGCGGAGCCCATCTCCTGCCCGCTCCGGCCGCGCCTCTCCCTCTACCCGCCGGGTCCCTCCAGCGCCTCGCCAGTGTACCCCGCGCTCCCCCGCCATCGGATCTCCTCCGTCGCAGGTGTCCAAGCTCGCCGGCACCGCTTCCTCGCCGGATCGGGTCGGTGTGGATGAGATCCACCCGCCCCTGTTCCAAACAGTGTCCCGCATCCCCGGATCCCTCCGTCCCGCACCGTCCCGTCCTAGGTTGACTTTTCCGCGAGGGTATATTTCCACTAAGTCCCTAGATCTGTAACTCTTTCATGCCATATTCATCGCATCATAACTTTGCACCCGTAGCTCCGTTTTGGGCGCTTAGAATATCAAATTGTTCGTCTAGATGTGCACTTCATTTCATTCCATCGCATCATGTTCTTTAAGTTCATCTTGAGGCCCTAAATTCTGTTGCAAGAGTGCTATGTAATGTTAGTTTCAGATTCTTAACAGATTATGGACATTTTTCATTTTTGCCATGTTTAATGTGTGCCTCCTATGAACTTGAGCCCTACATGTGTTTTGGGATATGCCATGCCATCTTTACAGGGGTGTATTCCATGTATTTTGTGATCAATGTGGTGACTAGCACAAGCATGCAAAGTAGCTCTCGTGATGTTGCTGATTTCAGGGAGTTAGAATTCCACCAAGTCCTTTTCCTGCTGTTATTTTTATGCCATGTATCCATGTTGCTACAGAGTGATCCATGCCTCTTTTGAGCATGTTCAGTAAGGATGATTTTGAGATATTGTTATTCTCTATCCATCCATGTCTTTGTTTGCAATCATGGAGTACCCTAGCATGACTCAATCTTGCTCTACTTTTGCTACAAAATGTTCCTGGCAGATTGCTTACATGTTAATCAATTTTGCCAAGGTCGTTGTAATTGATCCATGCATGCTATGAGATGGTTCTTGCCATGTTTAGCTTATTAATCATGTCTTCTTGCTGGGTATGCTTAGTTTGTCATGCAATGCCTTGTGGCGAGTGCATTGAGCTCGTAAACATGCCTTCATAACTCTGTTTTGCCATGTTCCAGTTTTCTGCCAAGTCTGAATCTATTAATGAAACTTGCTATGTTTACATGGGTGCCATTGTATTTTCTGATCCCTTTTGGCTTATGGTCAGTAAGGGACTTTTGTTATATGCTTTGAGTAGTTTCATGCCATGCCTTGCTTTTCCATGATATGTCCCTGTAGCATGTTGTTATCTTGCTCTAAACATTGCTTCCTGATGTTAAATCCTGACATGTTGTTATTTTCACTAAGTCTGAAAACCTGATATCTTTTGCACTTTTGCCATGCTTGTTTGAACCTTCCATTGTGTGATTTAGCCGTAGCTTAGTGTTCATCTTTTGTCAAGAATCTTGCTGTTACTATGTTGGAGTGCAGTAGCTTAGTTTCTTGTTGCATTCTAGATGGCATCTTGCTATTAATCACAGATTTGTGCCATTATTGTTTTGCTTGCCATTTGCAAACCGTGCATCCGATTCCGGTGATCTTTATATCAATTTCGACCGAAATCAACTCATCATTCTAGCGCCACTCTTGGTTTTCCAAGTTGAGGCCTGTTTCAATCTTTCCCTTCCGGAGCACGCATGTGCATTGCATATCACATCCCGCATATCATGCCATGTTTTGCATCATGTTGCTTGCGCATTGCAACGTGGTTGATTGTTGTTACCTTTGCTTGTGTTCTTGCTTTGGGTACAGCCGAGAGACGAGTACGTGATCGAGGACCCGTTGAGTACGTTTTCGAGGATCAAGCTTTCGTCTTCTCGGAGAACTTTGCAGGCAAGATGACCATAACCTCGAAATCACTTCTATCTTTGCTTGCTAGTTGCTCGCTCTATTGCTATGCCTATTCCGCGGTACCTACCAGTTGCTATCGCATGCCTCCCATATTGCCATGTCAAACCTCTAACCCACCTTGTCCTAGCAAACCGTTGTTTGGCTATGTTACCGCTTTGCTTAGCCCCTATTATAGCATTGCTAGTTGCAGGTGAAGATTAGAGTTTGTTCCTTGTTAGAACATGATTATTGTTGGGATATAATAATATCTCTTATTTTAATTAATGCATCTATATACTTGGTAAAGGGTGGAAGGCTCGACCTTATGCCTGGTGTTTTGTTCCACTCTTGCCGCCCTAGTTTCTGTCATACCGGTGTTATGTTCCTTGATTTTGCGTTCCTTACGCAGTTGGGTTACAATGGGAACCCCTTGATAGTTCGCCTTGAATAAAACTCCTCCAGCAAGGCCCAACCTTGGTTTTACCATTTTCCACCTAGCCTTTTTCCGTTGGGTCGGTCAACCCAGGGGTCATCTTTATTTTAACCCCCCCGGGGCAGTGCTTCTCTAAGTGTTGGTCCAAGCTGAGCGATGTCCGGCACCCCCTGGGCAACCAGGGTTTATGCCAACCTGACGTCTTGCTCATCTGGTGTGCCCTGAGAATGAGATATGTGCAGCTCCTATCGGGATTTGTAGGCACATCTGGGTGGCTTTGCTGGTCTTGTTTTACCATTGTCGAAATGTCTTATAATTGGGATTCCGAGTCTGATCGGGTCTTCCTGGGAGAAGGAATATCCTTCGTTGACCATGAGAGCTTGTGATGGGCTAAGTTGGGACACCCCTGGAGGGTTTTGAACTTACGAAAGCCGTGTCCGTGGTTATGGGCAGATGTGAATTCGTTCATGTCCCGTTGTAGAGAACTTGACACTTAACTTAATTAAAATGCATCAACCGCGTGTGTAGCCGTGATGGTCTTCTCGGCGGGGTCCGGGAAGTGAACACGGTGTTGGAGTTATGCTTGAACGTAAGTAGTCTAGGATCACTTCTTGATCATAGATTCTCAAACGTGCTTTGCCTTCTCTTCTCGCTCTCTTTTGCGTATGTTAGCCACCATATATGGTAGCGCTTGCTACAGCTCCACCTCACATACCTTTTCCCTACCCATAAGATTAAATAGTTTTGATCGCGAGGGTGTGAGATTGCTGAGTCCCCATGACTCACAAATTACTTCCAAAACCAGTTTGTAGGTGCCGATGAAACCTTGTAGGTGACGCAACCGAGCTCAAGGAGGAGCTCGATGAAGATCTTGGGCTTTGTGTTGTTTCATTTTAGTTGATCAGTAGTGGAGCCCAGTCGGGGCGATCGGGGATCTAGCATTAGGGGTGGTCTTCTTTTATTTTGGTTCCGTAGTCGGACCTTGATTGTATCTGGATGATGTAATGCTATATTTATGTCATTGTGTGAAGTGGCGATTGTAAGCCAACTATGTACCTCTTTTCTTATTCAGTACATGGGATGTGTAAAGATTGCCCCTCTTGTGACATTGCCTGCAATGCGGTTATGCCTCTAAGTCATGCTCCGACACGTGGGAGATATAGCCGCATCGTGGGTGTTACAAGTTGGTAATCAGAGCCTTCCCCGACTTAGGAGCCCCCTGCTTGATCAAATCACTGGCGTTGTTGAGTCTAGAAAAATGTTTTGAGTCTTTTAGGATTATATATATATGTCGGAGAGTAGGATTCTTTTTACTCTACAGTCCCTTCGTCGCTCTGGTGAGGCATCCTAACATAGAGTTTTGACTCTTCTCTTCTCAAATTTCACTAAATTTTTTTTAGGATCACGCGGGTATCTTGGAATTGTTCTGATGGTTTTGTGACGAGAACATTGTTCTTGGTTCCTCCTGACATTTAGGGGTTGTGGCAGTGTCCCGGGGAGTTGAGCTCTGAGGTGTTGTCGTCACAATTTTCGTTGCAGTTCTGGAATACCTGAGTTTCACCGACATAAAAAAAATCTCTTTTATGCAGTTGTTGGTGAGATAACCTCGACGCCACCCAGTACTGGGGCGGTCGTTCGGGAGTATTGCCATAACTCATATAATGGATGCTTTTCGAAGGTTGAGGTAAATGATTTCCGAAGGTTTTTTGGTTATGTGTTGAAGGATGGATACAGCTGGATGTAGGATTTGCTAGTTTTGGGTGAGATATTATGCTTCCCCTGTATCCCCAACACCTGATTGCATAACCGGAAAGTTTCGGGAGTTGATAAGTGGGAATTCAAGTAGCTCTTAGGATATCATTCCGACGGATGTATGATATGAGATTGGGGTTCGACGTCTAGTGGTCCTCCTATCCACGGTTGGTTTTTACAGTGGTCTCGTTGTGTCTTAAAGAGTCCTTGGCTATGCTGACTCGGCGACGCTTCGTATGTCATGTGCACTGCCTTGTACATGATGGTGTTGTACGATCAAGCCCGTGTGGGCCCCACCACAAAAACTTTGGATGAAATCTCTATCATATGTTTGTTCCGGCGTATTTTGCAAGCCAATCCTTTGATTTGTTTTGAGTGTGGTATTCGACTTGCTTCAATGCCAAGTGTTGTTTCCAAACCTTCTTCTAAGTGGTGTTCTCATACTTCTATGTGGATACTAATCCTTCATGATAATCGAGATTGTCATGTCAATCCTTCTCAACCGGCATTTTTCTCTTCAAGTGGATCCGGTCATTTTCAACAGCCGCAAGATCAACTCAAGTCTTCTCAATGGTGTTCGTTTCATCCGTTCCTAAGTTGCTTTTGATTTTTCCCGCCCTCCCACCCTTGTTTCTTCAAGGACTCGGATTTCTTTAGCAAGTATCCATCTTATGGATGTGAAGTTTCTTCGTTCTTTCCATCAATGTTTTTATCCGGTGATTCTCAGGAAGATACTAACGGAGCTTCAAGTTCGTCAGTCTTCATTCTTTTCTTCACGGTGGATTCAAGTCAAGCTTTGTTGATCATATTCCTTTCTTTGTTTCAATTGCTTTCCATGCCGTTCCACCTCTTAATCTTTCACTTCTCACTATTCATGTGTTCGGGAGTGCTGAAGTTATCTCAGAAGGCTCGTCTTTTCATTCAAGATCCGTTCAAACCTATTTCGAGATTGTTATCTCATTCAAGCTATTTAATTCAACTGGCACAATCTATCTTTTAAATCGTTCAACGGTGTTTTCTCTTGAGTGGGCCCTAACCCACATGTCTTTTCCTAGGATCTTACCCGACTCTTCCAATTTTACCGAAGTTATTCTTAAATTTTTCAAAGTTTGACGTAAGAATGAATTGTAATCAGTCAAATGTCTTTCTCCAAGATCTTTCAAATTCTTTTCATTGTTGGACCAACCTTTCTATTCTTCATCCCGGAGTATCTCAACTGTTCATGGTGGTGTTTCTCTTTGTCATTCTCAACACTTGAAGACCGAAGAAGAGTTTTCCTCTAAATCTTGCTCCTTTCTCTTCAAGATTCATGGTTCTAGCTTATTGCCATTCTCTCATAATTGTTTTCAATTGTGAGAATTCTTTCCACCTATCCGGAGCAATTCAGGAGTCTTTTCAGTTTGGTTCTCCGGAGCCCATGATCTCAGAATTATTCATTCCAGCTTTCAGCTCTCGTTCTCCAAATCTTACCGAGGCATTGTTGAAGTATTCTCTAATCAGCTTGTGATCTCTTCGTTTCAGTTGTATCTAAATTCCATGAAGTATATTCATTCTTCTCTAATACTTACCGGTGATTCATCCCTTTACTTCTTTCTTTTCCAATTCTTACGGTGGTTCGTTCAAGAGTTCTCGTCCTTGGTTATCATATCAATTTATTCGTTGTTTCAATTCTACCGGTGGTTCGTTGAAGACCTTCCCAAGTTTGACGCTATATCTATCTTGATCCTTTCTACGAGAATAAGTGGCATGCCAAATCCAATGTGGGTCATCAATTTAATTGGTGAATGATACGTATAACACAATTCTTATTCTTGTTTCATCCAAGTGATCAATTCCTGCTTTCCAGAGTGATTCATCATATCACATTCTCGGTTCGAGATGCTTTATCTTTTCTCCCGGTATTCCAAGTTTCCACTTTATCTCGTCGCGAAGCTCCATCTAAATCATTGCAAGGCTTTAACCTTATTCTTTTATCCTTCATTTCGTTTGTTCATTCTTTTCTTACCGGAGTTCTTCATGGAGGCTCCACATGATGGTTCATAAAGGATTTAATTCCTTCTCGAATTTTTCATCGAGATTCTTTTCTAAGGAGTTAAAGTATTCTTCATCTTGCAATCCGGAGTGCATGTGTTCTCCCTTATCTTTTGAGGTGGTAATATATCATTCTTCATTCACAAGAATGAGATATTTAAACCCATCAATCTCTTCATTGGAGTTATCATCGGTTATATTTCACCTAAAGCTTTCCCTAAGGATTGTTGCTATCTATGGTGCTCATAAATGACCCAAGTTCTTCATCTATCCTCCTGGTGAAATAGGTTTCTCGTCTCCTTGTTCTTATCAATCCAATCTTGTTTTACTTAGTGGCGGAATTTCACCTTAAGTTTTGAGATGTTTTTCATAAGCCCACAAGCAGCTTTTTGTTTTCGTTGTTGATTTTCCAACAACTCCGTTCAATACTTCTTTCTAAGGATGCTTCTCAAATTCTATTGTGGTAGAAGATTTCATTTTCTTCTCAACTCTTTCCGTTCCAACGACCCAACTTCTATTATTTTGTTCCGGAGGCATTGTGATGTTGCTCTCTTCGACCCATATTCTTGCTTTGTCAAGATCATGTTCAATTCCGTCCATTTGTAGTTGTAGTGTTGCTCAAATTATAGCATTCTTTTTCCTTCTCTATCTTGTTTTAACCGGAGTATTGTCGTAATTTGATCGTTATCGTTCCTTGTACATCTCGTTTCAACCGGAGTGCTTGCATGTACTTCTTATCCATCGCACCCCTTTTCTTATGTCTTTCAACCTATAATGTTCTCGTAATGCTCCTTGTTCCTCCTTTCTAACAGAGTGTTTTCAACTTCGTTCATCTCTGTGGTATTCTTTTCTCGACATGGTTTAACCTTTCAAGGTTCTTTGGTTTCACTCGTTTGTCAAAGAAGCAACTTAGTTTTACCTCTTATCTCCCTCTTCCGTTTTCCCTCCGGTGCCATTCTAGATCTCGGGACGAGATCCTCTCGTAGTGGTGGAGTGTTGTAATGCCCCGAGACCGTTGCGCCAGGTGTCCTCCAGTTATTCGCTGTTGTGGCCTTGTCATTTGTTTGCATGTCATGCATTTCATATCATGTCATCATGTGCATCACATTTGCATACGTGTTCGTCTCATGCATCCGAGCATTTTCCCCGTTGTCCGTTTTGCAATCCGGCACTCCTATGTCCTCCGACATCCCCTTTTGTCTCATTTCGTGTGCGAGTGTTAAACTTTCTCGGATTAGGCCGAGACTTGCCAAGCAGCCTTGGTATGTGACTGGTAGACCGCCTGTCAAGTTTCGTGCCATTTAGAGTTTGTTTGATACTCAAACGGTTAACCGAGGAACCATAAAGACCTCGTGTCTGTTGCAGCCCAACACCCCTCCAAAGTGGCCCAAAACCCATCCAAACCCCCTCCAAACCCCCTCCATCCTCTCGGTCGTTCGATCATGATCGTGTGGACGAAAACCGCACCTCATTTGGACTCTCCTAGCTCCCTCTACCTATAAATATGTGTCTCCCTCCGAATTTTCCGCGCAGATGAAACCCTAGATTCAACTCCCTCCGCGCCACCGGACATGTCCGTCCGTTCCAGACGCATCCACCCCCGCCGCCACATCACTCCGGCCAATGAGAGACCGACACCTCAGCGCCACCGCCTCTCTCCTCCACTCTCAGGCGGCCACCTGTCCACCCGCACCCCACTTCGCCGCCGGGCCCGCGAAGTCCATCTCCGGCCCGCTCCGGGCCACGGCGGGCCAGATCCGCCTGAGCCACTAGGATTCCACGCTGCCCTCGCTTGACTTGCGCCACCCTTCACCGGAGTCCCGCGCCACTGCCCGGCCTGCCTGCTCGCTGGAGCTCCCGATCGCCGCCCTCGCCGACGACCTTCGCCGCACCCTGCCGCCTCTCCCCACCGCCGCCTCGTTCCTTGGCATCGCCACCGCGCGCCTCGGCTCCTCCTCCAGCCGCGCCTCTCCCTCCACCCTCCGGGCCCCTCCAGTGCCTCACCGACGTTCCCTGCGCTCCCCCGCCGCCGGATCTCCTCCATCGCCGGCGTCCAAGCTCGCCGGTGCCGCTTCCTCGCCGGATCGGGTCGGGGAGGATGAGATCCACCCGTCCCCCGTTCCAAACGGTGTCCCGCGTCCCCGGATCCCTCCGTCCCGCACCATCCCATCCCAGATTGACTTTTTCGCGAGGGTATATTTCCACTAAGTCCCTAGATCTGTAACTTTTTCATGCCATATTCATCGCATCATAACTTTGCACCCGTAGCTCCGTTTTGGGCGCTTAGAATATCAAATTGTTCGTCTAGATGTGCACTTCATTTCATTCCATCGCATCATGTTCTTTAAGTTCATCTTGAGGCCCTAAATTCTGTTGCAAGAGTGCTATGTAATGTTAGTTTCAGATTCTTAATAGATTATGGACATTTTTCATTTTTGCCATGTTTAATGTGTGCCTCCTATGAACTTGAGCCCTACATGTGTTTTGGGATATGCCATGCCATCTTTACAGGGGTGTATGCCATGTATTTTTGTGATCAATGTGGTGACTAGAACAAGCATGCAAAGTAGCACTCGTGATGTTGCTGATTTCAGGGACTTAGAATTTCACTAAGTCCTTTTCCTGCTGTTATTTTTATGCCATGAATCCATGTTGCTACAGAGTGATCCATGCTTCTTTTGAGCATGTTCAGTAAGGATGATTTTGAGATATTGTTATGCTCTATCCATCAATGTCTTTGTTTGCAATCATGGAGGACCCTAGCATGACTCAATCTTGCTCTACTTTTGCTACAAAATGTTCCTGGGAGATTGCTTACATGTTAATCAATTTTGCCAAGGTCGTTGTAATTGATCCATGCATGCTATGAGATGGTTCTTCCCATGTTTAGCTTATTAATCATGTCTTCTTGCTGGGTGTATGCTTAGTTTGTCATGCAATGCCTTGTGGTGAGTGCATTGAGCTCGTAAACATGCCTTCGTAACTCTGTTTTGCCATGTTCCAGTTTTCTGCTAAGTCTGAATTTGTTAACGAAACTTGCTATGTTTACATGGGAACCATTGTATTTTCTGATCCCTTTTGACTTATGGTATGTAAGGGACTTTTGTTATATGCTTTGAGTAGTTTCATGCCATGCCTTGCTTTGCCATGATATGTTCCTGTAGCATGTTGTTAGCTTGCTCTAAACATTGCTTCCCGATATTAAATCCCGACATGTTATTTTCACTAAGTCTGAGAACCTGATATCTTTTGCACTTTTGCCATGCTTGTTCGAACCTTCTATTGTGTGATTTAGCCGTAGCTCAGTGTTCATCTTTTGTCAAGCATCTTGAGTGGATTACTACCATGTATTTTGTTGCTATGTTGGAGTGCAGTAGCTTAGTTTCTTGTTGCATTCTAGATGGCATCATGCTGTTAATCGCAAATTTGTGCCATTATTGTTTTGCTTGCCATTTGCAAACCGTGCATCCGATTCCGGTGATCTTTATATCGATTTCGACCGAAATCAACACATCTTTCCAGCGGCACTCTTGGTTTTCCAAGTTGAGGTCTGGTTCAATCTTCCCCTTCCAGAGCACGCATATGCATTACATACCACATCCCGCATATCATGCCATGTTTTGCATCATGTTGCTTGCGCATTGCATCGTGGTTGATTGTTGTTCCCTTTGCTTGTGTTCTTGCTTTGGGTAGAGCCAGGAGATGAGTACATGATCGAGGACCCGCTGAGTACGTTTTCGAGGATCAAGCTTTCGTCTTCTTGGAGAACTTTGCAGGCAAGATGACCATACCCTCAAAATCACTTCTATCTTTGCTTGCTAGTTGCTCGCTCTATTGCTATGCCTATGCCGCGATACCTACCACTTGCTATATCATGCCTCCCATATTGCCATGCCAAGCGTCTAACCCACCTTGTCCTAGCAAACCATTGTTTGGCTATGTTACCGCTTTGCTCAGCCCCTATTATAGCGTTGCTAGTTGCAGGTGAAGATTCGAGTTTGTTCCTTGTTGGAACATGATTATTGTTGGGATATCACAATATCTCTTATTTTTAATTAATGCATCTATATACTTGGTAAAGGGTGGAAGGCTCGGCCTTATGCCTGGTGTTTTGTTCCACTCTTGCTGCCCTAGTTTCCGTCATACCGGTGTTATGTTCCTTGTTTTGCGTTCCTTACGCGGCTGGGTTATAATGGGAACCCCTTGACAATTTGCCTTGAATAAAACTCCTCCAGCAAGGCCCAACCTTTGTTTTACCATTTGGCACCTACCCTTTTTTCCCTTGGGTCGGTCAACCCAGGGGTCATCTTTATTTTAACCCCCCCGGGCCAGTGCTTCTCTAAGTGTTGGTCCAACCTGAGCGATGTCCGGCGCCCCCTGGGCAACCAGGGTTTATGCCAACCCGACGTCTTGCTCATCCGGTGTGCCCTGAGAAAGAGATATGTGCAGCTCCTATCGGGATTTGTCGGCACATCTGGGTGGCTTTGCTGGTCTTTTTTTACCATTGTCGAAATGTCTTGTAACTGGGATTTCGAGTCTGATCGGGTCTTCCTGGGAGAAGGAATATCCTTCGTTGATCGTGAGAGCTTGTGACGGGCTAAGTTGGGACACCCCTACAGGGTTTTGAACTTTCAAAAGCCGTGCCCGCGGTTATGGGCAGATGGGAATTTGTTAATGTCTGGTTGTAGAGAACTTGACACTTAACTTAATTAAAATGCATCAATTGTGTGTGTAGACATGATGGTCTCTTCTCGGTGGGGTCCGGGAAGTGAACACGGTGTTGGAGTTATGCTTGAACGTAAGTAGTCTAGGATCACTTCTTGATCATAGATTCTCGAAAGTGCTTTGCCTTCACTTCTTGCTCTCTTTTGCGTATGTTAGCCACCATATATGCTAGTGCTTGCTGCAGCTCCACCTCACATACCTTTTCCCTACCCATAAGCTTAAATAGTCTTGATCGCGAGCGTGTGAGATTACTGAGTCCCCGTGACTCAAAGATTACTTCCAAAACCAGTTTGCAGGTGCCGATGAAACCATGTAGGTGACGCAACCGAGCTCAAGGAGGAGCTCGATGAAGACCTCGGTCTTTGTGTTGTTTTGTTTCAGTTGATCAGTAGTGGAGCCCAGTCAGGGCTATCGGGGATCTACCATTAGGGGTGGTCTTCTTTTATTTTGGTTCCGTAGTCGGACCTTGATTGTATCTGGATGATGTAATGATATATTTATGTCATTGTGTGAAGTGGCGATTGTAAGCCAACTATGTACCTCTTTTCTTATTCAGTACATGGGATGTGTAAAGATTGCCCCTCTTGCGACATTGCCTGCAATGCGGTTATGCCTCTAAGTCGTGCTTCGACAAGTGGGAGATATAGCTGCATCGTGGATGTTACATACTTACTGCATACTATCATTTATCTTTGGTATTGTAGATATAAGTAATTTATTTATAAACTTGCTCAAAGTTGTAAAAATTTGACTTTAATAAAAATATAGGCACTACATTATTGAATGGAGGGAGTAGCTCTTTCTCTCTCTTTACTATGTCTCACATGCCTACCCTCTCACTTGAACTCTCTATACCGAGGGATTATACGGTCAACGTGTCAGCGTATAGCTCCGTATACTGTTTAGTTAACCGGTCATCCAGTCCACATGCTGCCTTGTCAGCTTGTGTTCTCTATCTTCGTGTGTTCTCCCATGTGGCAGTGGGAGAAAATAAGTAAACTAGAGGCCCATCTGACACGCGGTGAAGTAAACATAGTTGAAACCACTCAGGGTAGCACCCCGCATGCTAGTAAATTGAGGGCACACTTCTTCCGCCTGAAGGACGCACTCACGCACACTTCACCACTATGCGGCGGCATGCACACAAGGACGCACTTGCACATACCCAACACACAATACACACTAGCACATGTGTACACCGGCGTCACCGGCAGCTGAGATGGACGGCGAGGCAGCCAACAAGCAGAGGCGGCTCTATCCAAAACTGCAACCGGCGAGCATGGACTTCATCAGCAGCCTCCCCGATAACATGCTGGTCATCATCATCGGCCTCCTCCCCACCAAATCTACTCTGCGGACCACTCTGCTCTCCCGGCGGTGGCGCCTCCTCTGGTGCTGCGTCCCCCTCAACCGCATCATCGACAGCTGCCTGATACGTCTCCAACATATCTATAATTTTTTATTGTTCCATGCTATTATATTATCTGTTTTGGATGTTAATGGGCTTTATTTTACACTTCTATATTATTTTTGGGACTAACCTACTAACCCAAGGCCCGGTGCAAATTGCTATTTTTTGCCTATTTCAGTGTTTGACAGAAAAGGAATATCAAACGGAATCCAAGCGGAATGAAACCTTTGGGAGAGTTATTTTTGGAACAAACGTTATCCAGAGGACTTGGAGTGGATGTTGAGCAATCAACGAGGAGTCCATGAGGCTGGGGGTGCGCCTATCCTCCCTGGGCGAGCCCTCCCCCCTCGTGGCTCAACCGACCTACGTCTTCCTCCTATATATACCCATATACCCTAAAAACATCTAGGAGCACCACAAAACCCTATTTCCACCGCCGCAACCTTCTCTACCCAAGAGATCCCATCTTGGGGCCTTTTCCGGAGCTCCGCCGGAGGGAGCATCAATCACGGAGGGCCTCTACATCAACTCCATGGCCTCTCCAGTGATGTGTGAGTAGTTTACTTCAGACCTTCGGGTCCATAGTTATTAGGTAGATGGCTTCTTCTCCATCTTTGGATCTCAATACAAAGTTCTCCTCGATCTTCTTGGAGATCTATTCGGTGTAACTCTTTTTGCGGTTTGTTTGTCGAGATACGATGAATAGTGGGTTTATGATCAAGTCTATCTATGAACAATATTGGATTCTTCTCTGAAATCTTTTATGTATGATTGGTTATCTTTGCAAGTATCTTCGAATTATCAGTTTGGTTTGGCCTACTAGATTGATCTTTCTTGCAATGGGAGAAGTGCTTAGCTTTGGGTTCAATCTTGCGGTGCTCGATCCCAGTGACAGAAAGGGAAAAGACACGTATTGTATTGTTGCCATTGAGGATAAAAAGATGGGGTTTATATCATATTGCTTGATTTTATCCCTCTACATCATGTCATCTTGCCTAATGTGTTAATCTGTTCTTATGAACTTAATACTCTAGATGCATGCTAGATAGCGCTCAATGTGTGGAGTAATAGTAGTAGATGCAGGCAGGAGTCGGTCTACTTGTCACGGACGTGATGCCTATATACATGATCATGCCTAGATATTCTCTGCCTAGATATTCTCATAATTATTCGCTTTTCTATCAATTGCTCGATAGTAATTCGTTCAACCACCGTAATACTTATGCTCTCTTGAGAGAAGCCACTAGTGAAACTTATGGCCCCCGGGTCTATTCTCCATTATATTAATCTTCCATCAACAAGCTATTTCTATTACCTTTTATTTTACAATCTTTACTTTTACTCTTTATCATAAAAATACCAAAAATATTTATCTTATTATTATCTATATCAGATCTCGCTCTCGTAAGTGACCGTGAAGGGATTGACAAGCTATTTCTATCGTGAAGGGACATGAAGCAAGAGGCTCATTAAGCAACACCTCATCCCTCCTTGATAGTATTGGCTTTTCCTAAAGACTCAATGTGATCTTGGATCACTAAAACATAAAATGAAGAGTCTTGAGCTTTTGAGCTTGAGCCAATCCTTTGTCCTTAGCATTTTGAGGGTTCCACTTTCACATCCATGCCATGCCAATCATTGAGATTTCCTGAAATAATCATCTTGGAATAGCATTAGCTCAATGAGCTATATGTTGTTATGAATTACCAAAACCACCTAGGGATAGTTGCACTTTCAATCTCCCCCTTTTTGGTAATTGATGACAACATATAGATCAAAGCTTCGACAAATGATAATAAGCATGAAATATATCGTCGCTTTGAGAAGTATGTGATAAGTAAGAGCTCCCCCTAAATTTGTGCATATTTAAAATTTGCTTTGGACTGCAAATGCACAAGGAGTTAGAGTCATGGGTTACTCTTCCATGTCACATACATCTTGGTGGAGCGCTTAAAATGATAAGAATGAAATACATGCACTCATCACCAAGAATAGTGAATGATCACATAAGATAGATAAGATAATAACATTAATCAAACATTAAGTGTAGCTTATGATCAAACACATGATCATCAATGTCTCACGAGCATAGTATCTCAAGCACTCAAAAGCAAACAAGTTGGAAAAACCACCAAATAAAGCAAGAGAGAAAAGCAACACTCTCTCTCTCTCTCGAAGCCTATGATCTATACATTTTTCTCCCCCTTTGGCAACAAGTTACCAAAAAGTTCCTAGAAAATGCATAGTGCTAGATCGACGCTCAGGCTTGATCTTCAGGTGGTGGTGGAGTCCGGATCACTCCAAGGACGAAGGCTTCTATAGATGCTGAAGTAGACGCTGGAGTTGGAGTTGAAGTAGACGCTGGAGTTGGAGCTGAAGTAGACGCTGGAGCAGGTTGGGCTGGTGCTACGGCTAGAGCTGAGGCAGTTGCTCTTGTGTTAAGAACTGGCACTGCAGACGACCTCGGACCTCGTGGCACTCTGGCAAAGGCATCAGTGGTTGTCTTCCCTTTCCTCTCCTGCATATCGTCTTGAAGCTGCTCCACTGCAGTCTGAATTTCTGTCACCTTGACATCCAAGTCATAGAACTTTTGTTCCATGATTCTCTCTAGGCTTGCCTGGTTTTGAGTTAGGGTGGCTAGTCCTTTCTCAATCCGCAGGGTGGATGCAATCAGGTAACCAAGCTGCTCTTGTTTGGTTTTCAAGAAATACTCAGATGCCTCCTCTTGAGTTGGCATCTTGGCAGCTTTCTCCTTCCTTGCCTTCTCCTTCTTTGCTTGTGCTTGAACTGATGATGGCTCATTCTCAGTCATTACAACTTGATTGTCCTCAAAATCTGGACGGATGGGCAGGTGTTCCTTGTCCAATAAATATATGTCCGTGCCCATCTTGGAGTTGATGAGCTCCTGAATTTGAGGTGCATATCCACAGCTCCTCTTCTGATCTGCTGCAGTCCTCTTGATAGTCTCTACTATGAGGCTCATGACCTCGAACTTCTGAGGCACATCAAATACATGTAGCAAGTTGATTGCATGGCCTCTGATCATCTTGTGATCTCCAGACTTGGGCAATAAGGTGTGCCTCAATATCCAATTGATGGTTGGCATCCCTGACAGAAGATAATGCACTGAGCCAAATTTGAAAGTGTCAAGAGCTTCATTTGGAATTTCCTTGTACATGTTGGACATTGAGTTATGATCCATTTTCTTCTTGGCATAGATATCCAAGTCATCTGCTTGCTCCTCTGGGGAATTGATCAACTTTGCCCATTCCTCAACAGTTGATTGGTACCTCGTACCCTCAGACATCCATGTGATCCTCCCATCTGGATAAAAGTGTGCCGTGGAGTAGAATTGCATGATGAGCTCCTCGTTCCACTTTGTGAGCTTCTGCCCAACAAAGTCAGCAACTCCACAAGCACTAAAGCTGTCATACACTCCAGGGTAGTGTTCCTCATTTTCCTTCATGTACTCCCAATCGACCCATCTCATGTCACAGACTATTGGCTTCTTGTCTAGCAGCACTGTCTCATAAAAATCTTGCTGCTCCTTGGTGTGAAACCTGTAATCCACAGCAGTCCTTCTCCTTGAAGCATACGGATCTGCTTCTCTCCACTTCCTCAGCCCTGAGTCTCTCCTGAGCTTCATATCCTCAGCCACAGGATGAGCATCATTGTGGTCTGGGATCTTGGGCTTGAGCTTTCTCAGAATTTGCTCTTCATCCTCTTCTTCAGCAACAGTCTCAGGCACTGGGGCCTTGTTCTTCTCAGCTGCAGGAATGCTCCTTGTATTCCCCTTTGGTGCAGACTTGGGCTTGGAGGCAGCTTTGGGTGCTTCTTTGGGCTTAGATGCAGCAGCCCCTGTCCTGATAGCATCACCCATAAGCTTAGGTGCTTTAGGTGCTGGTGCAACAACCTCTTCTTCCTCTTCCTCTTCCATAATGGAAGCCTTTCCAAGCACTCTGGCTACGGTCTTCTTGACCCTTTCCTTCCTCTTCTTGCCTTCTGCAGCAACTGGCTCTTTGGGTGCAGGCTTTTCAGTTGAAGCTCTAGCCTTTGACATAGGCTGCCTGCCTGCTGGCCTTTTGATCTTTAGACCTGGCTTTGTGCCTTGAGCTGGCTCAACTCTCTTTGATGTGGCCTCTTCTTCTGCCACATAATCTTCATCTTCAGAATCAGAAGTTCTCTTCGTCCTTTGTCTAGTGGCAGCTTTTGGCAGATTGCTTGGGGTACTTCTGCTGCCATCATCTGAAGAACTTGAGGGGCTAGTGCCCTCACTCATCTGCACTTGCTCTTCTGACATGTTTTGGCTATCACTCTGATCAGACATGCTGCAAACTCTGACTGCTGACCCTGTGAATAGTTTATAGATGAGGTAGAATGGATGAGCATCACAAAATGCAGAGATTTTTGCAAAAAGAATGATCCAAAAACTTAGTTTTAGTTTCCCACTGAAATCATCTCGGATCTACCGATTTTCAAACTCGGTGATACCGAAGCAGTTGTGGAACCTAAACTAGTGAACTCGGTTGGACCGAGTCACAGTTCGGTGGCACCGAGACTGCTAGGGTTTCACAGAATTCCAAAATCGGTCACACCGATAAGTAATTCTCGGTCAGACCGAGTCTCACTTGTGCAATGGCATAAGCCAAATCGGTGGGACCGAGTTTTTCAACTCGGTGGGTCCGAGATGGTTTCGGCGGAAACCTAACCCTAAAATTTTCGAATTAAACCTAATCTACGAGCGTATTGACTGGATATGAGTGTTTCAATCGTGGCAAGAATCATGATGATCACAATGTGCTAAGAATCGGATTGGGGAATAGCACAAAGATCGAGTCCATACCCTAGTTCGGCGGAGACTCGCTACGGCGGCAATGGCGGGGCAGAATTCCTGTTGACGGCGACGGAGACCAGCGACTGGAGGCGGCTGGCGGCGAGGAGACGATCCGGAGACCACGTTGGCAGAGCAGGCTATTGCGCGGGCGAAGGGGTTTGGAGAAATTTCCAAATTTTGCCCGTGACTATATATAGCCCGACCCTATCGGTGTGACCGAGTGGAACAACTCGGTGGCACCGAGATTCATAACTGCAAGCAGTTACTGAAACTCGGTGTGACCGAAAGGTTCAAATCGGTTGCACCAAGATCGAAAACCTAGATCAACTTAGTGATCTCGGTAGGACCAAAAGTGGGGTATCGGTCAGACCGAGAATCATAAAGAGGTTTTGGAAGTTTAAGTCTATGACGAATCGGGGACTCCGAGCGCTCCTCACACAGAGTGGTTCAAATCTGACTTGATCAAATTTTGTGATGCAGCATGAATAGAGTTTGAGACGAGAAAAGCATAGATAGCTAGAGGAGGTTCTTAGGCATTCTTGTCCATCCACTTGGCAAAAGAAAATAAAACCAAACAATCAAAACAACAAGTGGATGTCCTCGAATGAGTAAAATATGCAACCAGCATGCTCACACAATAAGATGGCAAATGAAATATGTGACAAGCCATGCACAACCAATTCTAGCAACTATCAAGCAATTTGCGATGACTAGGTCATCTATATATGAGTATATTGACTTATGAGTCAAGTGAGAACACTTGATCATAGGTCATACTCATCGTTTAAGCTCAAGTGGGGTTACCACTTTTACATAAAGCATTGTTGTGTTCACATCTTTAGAGTTGCTTTAGCTCAAGTCTTAGAGTAAAGCTCCCCCTAGATGTGATACCCCCCCAAGAGGGATGAACTAACCTTGGGTTTTGTCGATGATGACTTCATGTAGATGTTGAAGATGTGGATGCTCAATGTTGATGTAGATCACTTGGAGCTATCCATTTGAGTGAATTGCACTTTCAATACCTACATGGGTTAGTCCCACAAGGAACAAACAAGGATATCCATAGACATAGAGTGATGCACACACAAGATGATGTCCATGAAAACTTTTAGGTTACCTTGTCCCTTGTCTTACCAATAAGAGGGTTTGTGACTCCGTGAACTAGTGCAAGATGTGGAAGTTGATTGCACTTGTTCTTGCCAAAATGATAAGAGTGAAGTATGTTTGCGGAGTCACCCTCAAGAACTCTCTAGTTCTTCTTCTTTTGGATCCACACCATCTTGATGGGAATCCTTGAAGTTGTAGTCGTACTTGATGAAGTGGAACTTGAAGTAGTCTTGGGAATCCACTTGACTAAGGTCTTAGGAGCTTCTTCAAATGCGTCAATTTCCTCTTGAAGCTTGTCCTTGCCTTTTTTGCTTGTAGTCTTGTGGTGGAAGATCATATTGAGCTTGTGTCCCCTTGAAAGAAGTATCATACTTCTCTTGTTGAGGAACAAACTTTGTCTTGGGGTATTGATCTTCTTCCCACTCAACTCCATTGGCATTGAACTTTCATTCAAAACCAACACCTTGATTCTTCCGGTGCATTCCTTGCTTGCACACAATTTCCTCGAATTGCTTACTCCCGGCAAGGCTTTTGTACACTCCTTTCTCTATAATTCCCTTCAGTAAGCTATTTTCTTGCTCAAGTGTAACTTGGCTAAGAGAATCATTAGTGGAATCAAGAGAACTACTAGAAGCAACAATATTGGATTTAGCATGATCATTGTTACTACTAGAGGAAGAATCTTTCTTGTTCTTGTTACTAGACTTGACTTGAGGCATGTAAGTGGATAAGAGTAAACGCTTGGCAATGTGAGAAGAACTTTTCTTGCAGAGATCATCATTGATTGCTTTTAAGAACTCATGATCTTGCTCAAGATTGAGCTTTTCGAAGCGTAATTTCTCATGAGATCTTAAAAGTTCTCGATGATCTTTGAATATAGTTTCATGGGCTAACTTAAGAGTGTTTAGTTCTTTAGTTAGGGCCTCAACCTTCTCCTTATCATTGTCATTCGTTTTATCTTGATTAGCATGTTTAATTGACGTTTCATCATAGTATTCATCACTAGAGTTGTCAACAAGCAAACCATCACCTAACAAGTCATCTTCATCACTATTGAAATCAACATACTCGGGGTGTGTTACCTTAGGACCTTTGGCCATGAAGCATCTTCCAATTCCTTCATTTGGTGAATCAAATATGTCATAGGAGTTGGTTGACACAAGTGCTAGACCGGCAACACCTTCATCTTGAGTATCTTCGGAGTCGTAGTGATAACTTCTCTCGGAGTGGCTGTCGGAGTCGGAGCCGGATAGCCATTCACCAACATGAGCTTGATGTCTTCATCTTGTGTAGCTCCTTGATGATTTTTCCTTTCTTTCCGAATCCTTGCTTCTCCATGAGTATCTTCGTTCATAACGATCATCTCTACTCCTTCTCTCTCTTGGTGGTGATTCTTTGCTTCTTCTTTTTGGAGAATATTCTCTTCTCTTGTAGGGAGCCGTACACTCATTGGAATAGTGTCCGGGTCTTCCACAACTGTAGCAGTTTCGCTCTCGACTAGAAGATCTTTTGTCATTGTAGGACCTTGACTTGAAGCTTCTATCTTTGCTTCTACTCTTGTAGAACTTGTTGAAGTTCTTCACCATTAAGCTCAATTCTTCATTGAAGTATTGTTTCTCACTTGATGATGTAGGGGCTTCACAAGAGGCTTTATAGGCACCACTTGATTTGTTGTGAAGTTCCTCTTTATCCTTAAGTGACATCTCATGAGCAACAATTCTTCCAATCACCTCCGTTGGCTTGAGATCTTTGTAATTGGGCATCATTTGGATCAATGTGCACATGGTATCATATTTTCCATCCAAGGCTCTTAGAATCTTCTTGATGATGAATCTATCGGTCATCTCTTCACTTCCTAAGCCAGCAATCTCATTTGTGATGAGAGCAAGCCTAGAGTACATTTCAGCGACACCTTCACCATCCTTCATCTTGAACTTGTCAAGTTGGCTTTGAAGCACATCCAACTTGGATTCCTTGACGGAGTCGGTACCTTCGTGCATATCAATCAAAGTGTCCCAAATTTCCTTCGCATTCTCAAGACGGCTGATTTTGTTGAATTCTTCGGGGCACAATCCGTTGAAGAGAATATCACAAGCTTGAGCATTGTATTGCAACATCTTCAACTCATCCGCGGTAGCTTCACGGTTTGGTTCTCTCCCATCAAAGAAGTCACCTTGGAAACCAACACACACAATAGCCCAAACGGCGGGGTTATGTCCAAGAATATGCATTTTCATTTTATGCTTCCAACTAGCAAAATTAGTACCATCAAAGTAGGGACCTCTACGGTGATAATTTCCCTCGCTAGACGCCATACTCTCCTAGGTTGTGAAACCAAGGCTATGACCACCAAAAGCTATGGAGATCAAAGCAAATGGAGACCAAAGCTCTGATACCACTTGTAGGATCGAAAGTATGTCTAGAGGGGGGTGATTAGACTACTTGACCAAATAAAAACTTAACCTTTTCCCAATTTTAGTTCTTGGCAGATTTTAGCTATTTTAGGACAAGTCAAGCAATCATCACACAATTCAAGAAAGCATGCAAAAGTATATTGGCAGCGGAAAGTAAAGCATGCAACTTGCAAGAATGTAAAGGGAAGGGTTTGGAGAATTCAAACGCAATTGGAGACATGGATGTTTTTCTCGTGGTTCGGATAGGTGGTGCTATCCTACATCCACGTTGATGGAGACTTCAACCCACAAAGGGTAACGGTTGCGAGAGTCCACACAGGGCTCCACCCACAAAGGGTAACGGTTGCGCGAGTCCACACAGGGCTCCACCCACGAAGGGTCCACGAAGAAGCAACCACCCACAAAGGGTCCACGAAGAAGAAACCTTGTCTATCCCACCATGGCCATCGCCCACACAGGACTTGCCTCACTAGTGGTAGATCTTCACGAAGTAGGCGATCTCCTTGCCCTTACAAACTCCTTGGTTCAACTCCACAATCTTGTCGGAGGCTCCCAAGTGACACCTAGCCAATCTAGGAGACACCACTCTCCAAGAAGTAACAAATGGTGTGTAGGTAATGAACTCCTTGCTCTTGTGCTTCAAATGATAGTATCCCCAACACTCAACTCTCTCTCATAGGATTTGGATTTTGTGGAAAGAAGATTTGAGTGTAAAGCAACTTGGAGAGGCTAGAGATCAAGATTCATATGGTAGGAATGGAATATCTTGGTCTCAACACATGAGTAGGTGGTTCTCTCTCAGAACATATGAGTTGGAATGGTGTATGTGTTCTGATGGCTCTCTCTCCGAATGAAGAGGAGGTGGAGGGGTATATATAGCCTCCACACAAAATCCAACCGTTACACACAGTTTTCCAATCTTGGTGGGACCGAATCAACAAACTCGGTCGGACCGAAAATGTAAACCTAGTGACCGTTAGAGATTTTTGATGGGACTGACATGCAACTCGGTAGGACCGATATGGTTAGGGTTTGGGCATAACGTAATCTCGGTGAGACCGATTACACAAACTCGGTGAGACCGAATTTGGTAATTAGCTAACCAGAGAGTTGGTCAGGCAAACTCGGTGGGACCGATTTGCTCTTTTGGTGAGACCGAAAAGTTACAAAGGGGAAACACTGAATTTACATTGCAATCTCGGTGGGACCGATTCGCTCTTTCGGTGAGACCGAAAAGTTACGGAAGGGAAACAGAGAGTTTGCAATCCCATCTCGGTGAGACCGAGATCCCTATCGGTAGAACCGAATTGCTAGGGTTTGGCAGTGGCTTATGACAAGTGAAACTCGGTGGCGCCGGATAGGAAGAATCAGTAGGACCGAGTTTGGCTTAGGGTTTAGGTCATATGTGGATATGGGAAAGTAGTTGAGGGTTTTGGAGCATATCACTAAGCACATGAAGCAAGAGGCTCATTAAGCAACACCTCATCCCTCCTTGATAGTATTGGCTTTTCCTAAAGACTCAATGTGATCTTGGATCACTAAAACATAAAATGAAGAGTCTTGAGCTTTTGAGCTTGAGCCAATCCTTTGTCCTTAGCATTTTGAGGGTTCCACTTTCACATCCATGCCATGCCAATCATTGAGCTTTCCTGAAATAATCATCTTGGAATAGCATTAGCTCAATGAGCTATATGTTATTATGAATTACCAAAACCACCTAGGGATAGTTGCACTTTCACAGGGGCTTCGCCGAAATTTAAAATTATAGAATTCTATGGCTAAGTGAGAGTGTTCATGCATTATAGTCTGATTGCCTTGTTCGTTGTGCTGAGCGCCTCCCTCGAAGGACCCAAACATGGGTAAAAGGGCGCTCAGGTTTATCCCCGAACACCTCAGCACTAGCGGCACGGGGGCAGAAGCCGACGACTCGCCATCTCTCAGAATTGATAAACAGCTGCACGGAAGGTAATATTTTAAATACCAACAGCATTGCTTAGCGCATATGAACAAGTTTTCAGTGCACAGGACAAAACGAGCGAGTTTTACTCAAAAACTACATCCCTGGAACATTCATCTGCCATAAGGCAGGCACCCTTCAGAACATCCTTATAAAAATTCTCGGGCTTGCGATGCTCTTTCCCCGGCGGTGGCCCGTCCTTCACAAGCTTCTCAGCATCCAGCTTGCCCTAGTGCACCTTAGCATGGGCACGGGCCCTACGGGAACCTTCAATGCAGACGGAGCGCTTGATGACTTCGAGCCTTGGACAGGCCCCCACCAGCCACCGCGCCAACCCGAAATAGCTCCCAGGCAGAGCCTCTCCAGGCCACAGCCAAACTATGAGGCCCTTCATGGCCTGTTCGACCACCTTGTGGAGCTCGACCAGTTGCTTCAGCTGGTCGCTCAGGGGCACGGGATGTCCGGCCTCAGCATACTGAGACCAGAACACCTTCTCTGTCGAGATGCCCTCCTCGGATCGATAGAATGCGGCGGCATCGGACACGCTACGGGGAAGATCTGCGAACGCTCCTGGAGAGCTCCGGATTCGGGTAAGTAACAAGTAACTCACGTTTATGTGTTTGCTTTTTATAAAGAATTCCTTACCCGCCGCTATCTTTTTCACCGCATCCAACTCCTAGAGGGTCTTCTGGGATTCGGCCTTGGCAGACTTGGCATTTTTAATAGCCACCACGAGCTCGGACGCTCGTGTCTTTGAGTCAAGCTCCAAACTCTCATGTTTTTTCATGAGAGCCTAGAGCTCTTGCCGCACCTTGCCAACCTGGGCCTCATACTTCTCCCGCTCGGTGCGCTTTGTGGCCGCCCTCTTCTCGGCCTCGAGCAGCGCTTGCTTAAGGGTCGCCACCTCAGACATGGCCCCTACAATAGCCATGATAATCCTGTCATTTTTTGCAATTGCACCTTTTTTATATATATTTAAACAAGGTATTTCTTACCTTCCTTGTCCTTGAGCTGCTTCTTGGCACGCCCGAGCTCATGCTTGGACTGCTCGAGGTTCTGCTTTAGCGTGTCCACTTCCGCAGTTAGTGCGGCGGACGCCAGCAGAGAAGCCTGCATATGCATATTGACTCCTTTTTGTTAGACTCTTGCGAATTTTATTTGATCCTCTATTCGGCTTTTCTTCCCAAACGCCAAACAGAGCATCAGGGGCTACTGTCTATGCGGTAATATTATTTACACATTCTTTACTTACCTCAAAGCCTGTTAAAAGGCTAGCACAAGCTTCAGTCGGTCCACTCTTGGCGGACTGAACCTTCTGGACCACCGCACTCATAATGGTGCGGTGCTCCTCGTCGATGGAGGCGCCTTTGAGCACCTCCAACAAATTGTCCGGCGCCTCCGGTTGGACGGGGGTCACCGGCACGGTGGGCTTGCTCCTCTTGGAAGGAGGTCGCCCACCGGACCCTGGAACCTTTGAAGGTTCTGGAGCGGTGTCCGGCCTAGAGCCGGACTTTGAGCCCTGGGGGGTTTTATCCCCTTTACTCCTGGAGTCCGGGAGGTCGCCTTGCGGCGCCTCCAGGACCACCTCCTCCTGGCTTGGAACCTGTTGGGACAACACTTCGGCGTCGTCCGTAGGGCAGGGGGAGGTAGCCATCGGAAGCGAATTCACATCCGACGAGTCCAGTGAACCGCTCGACGACGCGTCGAGACGATCTTTGGGTGTGCTGCATAATCATATTCGACATAAGGGAAAGCTGTGCAATAAAGGAATACTATGAATTACTCTGGTATCCGGATACTTACGATTTCGCCAGGGGCTTGGCCCTGAGCGGCCACTCCTCTCCGCCGTCGTCGGCGTCGGTGGAGTAGTCCAGAGGAGGGGTTTTCCCCTTCTTAGACCCTTCGGCCTCCCCAGTGAGGGCGGCCTTCCTTTTCTTCTCTCCTCCCACTGGAAGGGGAGAGGTCTCTTCTTTCTCCTCCTCGTCTTCACGGGAGGAAGGCGCCTTGGATCCGTCGGATGATGAACCCGACACCTCCTGGCGGCGGGCACTTTTTCGAGTCCCCGTGGCCTTCTTCGTGGCCTTCTTCGTGGCCTTCTTCTCCAGCACCACATAGGGTGCCGGAACTAGCAGCTTCGCCAAGCGGGCATCGGCTGGGTCTTCGGGCAAAGGAGCCGGACAGTCGATCTGTCCGGACTTTGCCTGCCAATCCTGTCAAAGGTAAGGGAGCTTAGATCCCGCATAGAGTTAAACTATGAAAAACTAATACCCTATAAAAGGTACAAACAACTTACCGCGCTAGCGTGACGCTGCGCGCTGAATCCGTGATCCTCGGTAGCGGATGCGGGAGCCTCGGCGCCCTTGAAAAGCACCTTCCAAGCATCTTCGTACATCGTGTAGAAGAGCCTGCTCAGAGTTCGGTGTTGCGCCGGGTTGAACTCCCACAGATTGAAGGCCCGTTGTTGACACGGGAGGATCCAGCGGATGAGCATAACCTGGACTACGTTGACAAGCTTGAGCTGCTTGTTCACCAGGGTTTGGATGCATGTTTGCAGTCCAGTCACCTCTTCTTTGCTGCCCCACGACAGGCCCGTCTCTTTCCAGGACGTGAGCCGCGTTGGGGGTCCGAACCGGAACTCGAGGGCTGCGACCCACTCAGGGTCGCGTGGCTCGGTAATGTAAAACCACCCCGACTGCCACCCGTTCAGGGTCTCCACAAAGGATCCCTCGAGCCATAAGACGTTGGGCATCTTGCCCACCATGGCGCCTTCGCACTCTGCCTGGTTGCCGCGCACCACCTTCGGCTTGACATTGAAAGTCTTGAGCCATAGGCCGAAATGGGGGCAGATGCGGAGGAAAGCCTCGCACACGACGATAAACACCGAGATGTTGAGGATGAAGTTCGGGGCCAGATCATGGAAATCCAGGCCGTACTAGAACATGAGTCCCCGGACGAATGGGTGGATAGGATAGCCCAGTCCGCGGAGGAAGTGGGGAAGGAACACTACCCTCTCATGGGGCCTTGGGGTGGGGAGGAGCTGCCCCTCTTCAGGAAGCCGGTACCCGATGTCGTTAGACAAGTATCCAGCCTTCCTCAGTTTTTTGATGTGATCCTCCGTGACGGAGGAGACCATCCACTTGCTTCCCGCTCTGGACATGGCTGGAAAAGGTTGAGGTGGGGAGTGCGGACTTGGGCGCTGGATCTCGAGTGCGCAAAAATGGATAGGCAAAGGAGGAAGAAGGCGTAGGTGAAAAAGTGGATCCTTATCCCCTTACATGGGTGGACGCAACTGCGTGTCCCCACCAGCCTGGTAAAACTCGCTTATCTCCAAGTGCCGTAATCAATGGCACGGTTGGGTTACCCACGCCCGTATTGATGAGAATCCCGGAATAAGGGGACACGATCTCTGCTTCGACGAGACGTGCCAAGGAAACCGCCTCGCATGACACGCTGAGGTGGGACAATAAAACGATTCAAATAAAGGCTTGGCCGTGGTGCGATGTCACACTATGGAATATGTCAGCAAATTAGATTTGTGTAAATATTATTCTCTCTATGGCAATATGTGGAAACTTATTTTGCAGAGTCGGACACTATCTTTGTGTTCAAAATCTTCTATGATGTACTTGGAGGAGGAACCCGCCTTGCAATGCCGAAGACAATCTGCGCGCCGGACTCGTCGTCATTGAAGCCTGGTTCAGGGGCTACTGAGGGAATCCTGGATTAGGGGGTTTCCAGATGGCTGGACTATACCTTCAGCCAGACTCCTGGACTATGAAGATACAAGATTGAAGACTTCGTCCCATGTCCGGAAGGGACTTTCCTTGGCGTGGAAGGCAAGCTTGGCGATATGGATATGTAGATCTCCTACCATTGTAACTGACTTTGTGTAACCCTAACCCTCTCCGGTGTCTATATAAACCGGAGGGTTTTAGTCCGTAGGACGACATACAGAACAACAATCATACCATAGGCTAGCTTCTAGGGTTTAGCGTCTCCGATCTCGTGGTAGATCTACTCTTGTACTACCCATATCATCAATATTAATCAAGCAGGACGTAGGGTTTTACCTCCATCAAGAGGGCCTGAACCTGGGTAAAACTTCGTGTCCCTTGCCTCCTGTTACCATCTGGCCTAGACGCATAGTTCGGGACCCCCTACCCGAGATCCGCCGGTTTGACACCGACAACAACCTTGTCTCCTTGTTCGACAAGGTCCTTGTCGGCTTCCTCGAAAAGTTCACCGTCATCAAGAAGCTCACGGACAACCTTGACGTATGCCTCCAACCCACGCGCCTAGGATCTGTGATGCCGCCACCCTCAACAGCCTCTATGGTGACAACTGATACGTCACCAACGTATCTATAATTTTTTATTGTTCGATGCTATTATATAATCTGTTTGGATGTTTTATATGCGTTAATATGATATTTTATATTATTTTTGGACTAACTTATTAACCTAGAGCCCATTGCCAATTTCTGTTTTTCCTTGTTTTTTTAGCTTCGTGGAGAAGGAATACCAAACGGAGTCCAAATGCAATAAAACCTTCATGATGATTTTTCTTTGACCAGAAGACACCTAGGAGACTTGGAGATCTAGTCAGAAGAGCCACAAGGGTGGAGGGCGCGCGCAGCCAGGGGGTAGGGTGCGCTCCTGCCTTGTGGGCCCCTTGTGACTCCCCTGACCTAATCCTGCCTCCAATATATTCACATATATTCCCAAACCACCAGAAGCATCCACAAAAACACTTTTCCACCGTGCAACCTTCTGTTCCCGTGAGATCCCATCTTGGGGCCTTTTCTGGCATCCTGCCGCAGGGGGATTCGATCACGGAGGGCATCTACATCAACTCTATTGCCCTTCCGATGAAGCGTGAGTAGTTTACCTCGGACATACGGGTACATAGCAAGTAGCTAGACGACTTCTTCTCTCTCTTCGATTCTTAATACCATGTTCTCCTCGATGTTCTTGGAGATCTATCCGATGTAATCTTCTTTTGCGGTGTGTTTGTCAAGATTCGATGGATTGTGGATTTATGATCATCTTATCTATGAATATTATTTGAATCTTATCTGAATTCTTATATGCATGATTTGATATCTTTGTAATTCTCTTCGAACTATCAATTTAGTTTGGCCAACTAGATTGGTTTATATAGCAATGGGAGAAGTGCTTAGCTTTGGGTTCAATCTTGCGGTGTCCTCACCCAGTGACAGTAGGGGTAGCGAGGCACGTATTTGTATTGTTGCCATTGAGGATAAAAAGATGGGGTTTACATCAGATTGTTTGAGCTTATTCCTCTACATCATGTCATCTTAGTTAAAGCGTTACTTTGTTCTTCATGAACTTAATAGTCTAGATGCAGGCAAGAGTCGGTCGATGTGTGGAGTAATAGTAGTAGATGCAGGCAGGTGTCGGTCTAATCGACACGAACGTGATGCCTATATTTCATAATCATTGCCTTAGATATCATCATAATTGCTCGACAGTAATTTGTTCACCCACCGTATTATTTGCTATCTTGAGAGAAGCCTCTAGTGAAACCTATGGCCCCGGGGTCTATTTTCCATCATATAAGTTTCCGATCTACCATTTTGCAATCTTTTACTTTCCGATCTATAAACCAAAAACCCAAAAAATATTTACTTTATCTTTTGTTTAGTTTTATCTATCTCTATCATATCTCACTTTTGCCAGTGACCGTGAAGGGATTGACAACCCCTTTATCGCGTTCGGTGCAAGTGTTTGTTGTTTGTGCAAGCATTGGTGATTTGTGTCTTGTCTCCTACTGGATTGATACCTTGGTTCTCTAACTGAGGGAAATGCCTATCTCTACTTGTCTGCATCACACTTTCCTCTTCAAGGGAAAAACCATTGCAAGCTCAAGAAGTAGCAGGAAGAATTTCTGGCGACGTTCCCAAGGATATCTACGCCAAGTCAAGACATACCAAGTACCCATCATAAAACTCTCATCTCTTGCATTACATTATTCACCATTTGCCTCTCGTTTTCCTCTCCCCCACTTCTAAAACGATTTTCAAAAAGATTTGCCCTTTTCTTTGCCCTTCTTCCGTTCGTCTTTTCGTTTGCCCTTATGTCTTACTTTGTTTGTTTGCTCATTTGCTTGGTATAATTTTGTGTTTATTGAAAATCAGAAGCAAAGAGTTTATGGATCCTCATCCACTTGCTAATCTTTTTTTAAAGATCCAATTATGATGAACCAATTGCTAGTGAGTTGTGTGCACTAGATTATCTTTATGAAGCTTTGCTTGAAATTCGTGAATCTGAAAGTTGTGATGAAGTGCTAAAAGAATAAACTTATGAAGTGATTCACGATAGATCCTTGAATAAAAAGCATGATTGCAATGATGTTATTATAAATTTTGTTAATGTCAATTGTGCCAATAATATGCAAAACTCCGAGCTTGGGGGTGCTAGTTTTGCTATGTCCACTACTTGTTGCAATGATCATGATTGGGGTGATTTTTCTTACAATCTTGAAAATTTATTTAAGCCCCATGATGAATATAAGATTGATAATAATTGTTGCAATAATACTGAAAGTGGGTTTGTAAGAGTGTCAACTTTAGATCCCACATATTTGGATAATGTTCAATCTTATGAAATTTTTGATAAAAGTGGGTTCGGAAAGGTCCTGACTTTATTTTATGATAATCCCACTATTTTGGAAGAGTGTAAACTTTGCATGCATGTGGATCATGTAGAGAATATGTTATGTGATAGCTATATTGTTGAATTTGAATATGATCCTACACGTAATTATTACGAGAGAGGAAATATGCTTGTAGAAATTTTCATGTCACTAAATTACCTCTCGTTATGTTGAGATTGCTATTGTTTCTTTCTTGTTCCTTGCATATGCTAGGTTTTGCTTACCTTGATAATTTGTTTTCCTATAAGATGCCTATGAACAGGAAGTATGTTAGACTTAGATGTGTTTTTCACATGCTATATGATGCTCTCTCCGTGTTTCAATTGTTGTCTTTCATGTGAGCATCATCGAGATTATCAATGCCTAGCTAAAAGGCTTTAAAGAAAAGCACTTGTTGGGAGACAACCCAATATATTTCCTTTATTTTTTTCAATAAATAATTCATCTAGCCTCTGGTTAGATGTGTTTTTGTGTTTTAATTAGTGTTTGTGCCAAGTAAGACCTTTGGGATGGCTTACGGTGATAGTTGTTTTGATATTGCTGAAAAATAGAAACTATTGCGCCCAGGAAAATAATTCTTATTTTTAACAGAAGCGTGATAAAATATTGATTCTTTTTGCAGCAGATTGACACACAAATTTACCAGATTTTCCTAAATTTTCAGAATTTTTGGAGTTACAAAAGTATTCGAGAGTTACAGATTACTAGAGACTGCTCTGTTTTTGACAGATTCTATTTTCTTTGTGTTGTTTGCTTATTTTGATGAATCTATGGGTAGTATGGGGGGGGTATGTACCATGGAAAAGTTGGAATACAGTAGATATTACACCAATATAAATAAAGAATGAGTTCACAACAGTACCAAAAGTGGTGATTTATTTTTTTATACTAACGGAGCTTATGAGATTTTCTGTTGAGTTTTGTGTTGTGAAGTTTTCAAGTTTTGGGTAAGGATTTGATGGACTATGGAATAAGGAGTGGCAAGAGCCTAAGCTTTGGGATGCCCAAGGCACCCCAAGGTAATATTTAAGAACAATCAAGAGCCTAAGCTTGGGGATGCCCCGAAAGTCATCCCCTCTTTCGTCTTCATCTATCGGTAACTTTACTTAAGGCTATATTTTTATTCACCACATGATATGTGTTTTTCTTGGAGCGTCTTGTATGATATGAGTCTTTCCTTTTTAGTTTGCTACAATCATCCTTGCTGTACACACCTTTTGAGAGGGACACGCACAAATCGTGATTTATTAGATTACTCTATGTGTTTCACTTATATCTTTTGAGCTAGGCAATTTTGCTCTAGTGCTTCACTTATATATTTTTAGAGCATGGTGGTGGCTTTATTTTGTAGAAATTGTTCAACTCTCATGCTTCACGTATTTTATTTTGAGAGTCTTTAAACAACATGGTAATTTGCTTTGGTTATGAATTTAGTCCTAACATGATAGGAATCCAAGAGGGGTATAATAAAAACTTCCATATAAAGTGCATTGAATACTATGAGAAGTTTGATTCCTTATGATTATTTTGACATATAAAGATGGTGATAGTAGATTCATGCTAGTGAGTAATTGTTAATTGGAGAAATACTTGTGTTGAAGTTTGTGATTTCCGTAGCATGCATGTACGGTGAAACATTATGTGATGAAGTCGGAGCATAATTTATTTATTGATTGTCTTCCTTATGAGTGGCGGTCGGGGACGAGCAATGGTCTTTTCCTACCAATCTACCCCCTAGGAGCATGCACGTAGTACTTTGTTTCGATGACTAATAATGTTGACTCCATGGATTATACGCACTCTCACCCTTCCACCATTGCTAGCCTCTCTAGTGCCGTGCAACTTTCACCGGTACCTTAAACCCACAATATACCTTCCTCAAAAAAGCCACCATACCTACCTATCATGACATTTCCATATCCATTCCGAGATATATTGCCGTGCAACTTCCACTGTTCTATTTTATTATCCCTACCTGTCATGGTATTGTATTGTTTCCATCGAGGATAAAAATATGGGGTTTACGTCATATTGCTTGAGTTTATTGCTCTACATCATGTCATCTTACTTAAAGCGTTACTCTGTTCTTCATGAACTTAATACTCTAGATGCAGGCTGGAGTCAGCCAATGTGTGGAGTAATAGTAGTAGATGCGATAGGAGTCGTTCTACTTGACATGGACGTGATGCCTATATTTCATAATCATTACCTTAGATATCGTCATAACTTTGCGCATTTCTATCAATTCCATGACAGCAATTTTTTCACCCACCGTATTATTTGCTATCTTGAGAAAAGCCTCTACTGAAACCTATGGCCCCCGGGTCAATTTTCCATCATATAAGTTTTCGATCTACTATTTTGCAAACTTTTACTTTCTGATCTATAAACCAAAAACCCCCCAAAATATTTACTTTATCTTTTGTTTAGTTTTATCTATCTATACCAGATGTCACTTTTGCAAGTGATCGTGAAGGGATTGACAACCCCTTTATCGCTTTGGGTGCAAGTGTTTGATTGTTTGTGCAGGTATTGGTGATTTGTGCATTGTCTCCTACTGGACTGATACCTTGGTTCTCTAAGTGAGGGAATTACTTATCTCTACTTTGCTGCATCACCATTTCCTCTTCAAGGAAAAAAACCAACGCAAGCTCAAGAAGTAACAACAACCTCTTCGACGCACTGGTGGCCCTGCGACTGCCCCCCGTCACGCCAGAGAATGTCCACCTCGAGGTCACGCTCGCCGCGCTGCGCCTGGCACAGCAAGACACCATCGACAACATTGATTCGCCTCCAACATATCTATAATTTTTGGTTGTTCCATGGTATTATATTTTCATTCTTGGATGTTTCACAATCATTTTATAGTCATTTTATATCATTTTTTGGTTCTAACCTATTGAAATAGTTCCAATTGCCAGTTGCTATTTTTGCATGTTTTTTACATCATAGGAAATCAATACCAAATGGATTCCAAACGAAGCGAAACTTCTTGTGGAATTTTTATTGTCTAGAAGACACCCAATGGGCTGGAGAAGCACCTAGGGGGTGCCCCGAGGGGGGCACAACCCACCAGGGTGCGCTTGGGCCCCCAGGCGCGCCCATGTGGGCTGTGCCCACCTCGGTGGCCTCCTGCAGTGCCTCTTTGCTCTATAAACACCCCAATGTTCCAGAAACCCTAGGGTAGTCGACGAAAATCAATTCTAGCCGCCGCTAGTTCCAGAACCACCAAATCCAATCTAAACACCATCACGGAGGGGTACGTCATGTCCATTTGTGCCTCTCCAATGATGCATGAGTAGTCTTTTGTAGACCTTCGGGTCCGTAGTTAGTAGCTAGATGGCTTCCTCTCACTCGTTTGATTCTCAATACAATGGTCTCTTGGAGATCCATATGATGTAATTCTTTTTGCGGTGTGTTTGTTGGGATCCGATGAACTTTGAGTTTATGATTAGATCTATCTCTTTTTATCCATGAAAGTTATTTGAGTTTTCTTTGATCTCTTATATGCATGATTTCTTCTCTGATATTTGGGTTCTGTTTGGCCAACTTGATCTATTTATCTTGCAATGGCAAGAGGTGCTTTGTGATGGGTTCGATCTAAAGGTGCTTGATCCTAGTGACAGAAGGGGAACCGACACATATGTATCGTTGCCATTAAGGATAACAAGATGGGGTCTATTTCTACATAAATAGATCTTGTCTACATCATATCATCGTTCTTATTGCATTACTCCATTTCTCCATAAACTTAATACACTAGATGCATGCTAGATAGCGATCGATGTGTGGATAATAGTAGTAGATGCAGGCAGGAGTTGGTCTACTAATCTTGGACGTGATGCCTATATAATGATCATTGCCTGGATTCGTCATGATTATTTGAAGTTCTATCAATTTCCCAACAGTAATTCGTTTACCCACCGTTTGCTATTTTTCTTGAGGTAAGCCACTAGTGAAACCTATGGCCCCCGGGTCTCTTCTTTATCATATTTGACTTTGCGATATATTTTTATTTGCTTTTATTTTTAGATCTATTAAACCGAAAATAAAAAAATACCTTGCTGCAAATTAGTCATATTTATTTTATCTCACGTTGTCGCGTGATCTATCTATCAATTTATTACAACTCTCTCACATCCATTTGCCAATTTCTAGAGCCGTTACCCGAAAGAGATTGACAACCCCTTTAATACGTCTGGTTGCTATTATTTGTTATTTGTGTGCAGGCGCCGTTCACGTAGTGTTGCATGATTCTCCTACTAGTTCTATAACCTTGGTCTCATCACTAAGGGAAATACCTACCATTGCTGTGCTGCATCATCCCTTCCTCTTTGAGGAAATACCGACGTAGTTCTAGCAGACATCAAAAGGAATTTCTGGTGCCATTGCTGGGGAGACATCATCAACATCTACCAAGTTCCTAATCACAAATCTCATCTCCTTGCAATTTACATTATTTTCCATTTGCTTCTCATTTTGCTCTCCCCCACTTCACAAAAATTTGCCATTTTATTCGCCCTCTTTTTCGTTCGCCGTCTTCTCGTTAGATCTCATGCTTGCTTGTGTTGCCATGTGTCTTTTATTTGCTTGCATCTTTGCTTGCTAAAAATCAATTGATATGGATCCTCATCCACTTGCTAATCTTTTCAAGAGATCCAATTATGATGAACCCATTGCTAGTGAATTGAGTTCACTAGATTATCTTCATGAAGTTTTGCTTGAGATTCATGAATCTAAAAATTGTGATGAAGTGTTAAAATAATGAATTTATAAAGTGATTCATGATAGCTCCTTTCATGAAAAGCTTGATTGCAATGATGTTATTATAAATTATATTAATGTAAATTGTGCTAATAATATGCAAAACCCCAAGCTTGGGTATGCTAATTTTTCTATGTCCATTACTTGTTGCAATGACCATGATTGGGGTGATAATGATTCTTATGAACTTCAAAATTTATTTAAGCCTCATGATGAATATGTTTGCGATAATATTGAAAGTAGGTTTGGAAGAGCGTTAACTTTAGGTAGAAATAATCCCACATATTTGCACACTGTTCAATCTTATGAATTTTTTGACAAAAGTGGGTTTGGAGAGGCCATGACTTTATTTGATAATAATCCCATTATTTTGGAAGTGTCATTTGCATACATGTGGATCATGAAGAGAAAATTTTACATGATAGCTATATTATTTAATTTGATTATGATCCTACATATAATTATTATGAGAGAGGAAAATATGGTTGTAGAAATTTTCATGTTATTAAATTTCCTCACGTTATGTTGAGATTGTCAATGTTTTATTCCTCTCCTTTGCATATGCTAGATATTTCTTGTCTTGATAATTTGCTTCCCTATAAAGTTCCTATGCATAGGAAGTATGTTAGACATAAATGTGTTTTTCACATGTTTCATGATGCTCTATTTGTGTTTCAATTATTATCCTTCATGTGAGCATCAATGAAATCCCAATGCCTAGCTAGGGGCATAAAACGATAGCGCTTGTTGGGAGGCAACCCAATGAATAAAATTTATTTTTGTCTTTTTATTTCTGTTCTTGAGTGTTTGAACAATTATTCTGCTGTTATGATTGTGTTTTTTGTGTTTTAATTAGTGTTTGTGCCAAGCAAATCCTTTGGGATCATGTTGGATGATAGTTGATTTGATCTTGCTGAAAAACAGAAACTTTTTCACTCACGAAAATAATTTTCATTTTTAACAGGAGCGTGATAATATACCAATTGTTTCTGCAGAATATTAATATACAAATTTCTAACGTGGTCCTAATTTTTTAGAATTTTTGGAGCTACAGAAGTATTCGAAATATCCAGATTGCTACAGACTGTTCTGTTTTTGACAGATTCTGTTTTCTATGCATTGTGTGCTTGTTTTGATGATTCTATGGTTCTCTTTGAAGAGTTTTTGACATATAAAAGTTGGAACACATTAGATATAATGCAATAATAAAATATGAATAGGTTTGAAATAGTACTTATAGTGGTGATTTGTTTTCTTATACTAACGGATCTCACGAAGGTTTTGTTGAGTATTGTGTGATTGAAGTTTTCAAGTTTTGGATGATGTTACGATGGATCAAGGAATAAGAAGTAAGAAGAGCCTAAGCCTGGGGATGCCCATGGCATCCCAAGCTATTATCCAAAGAGAAGCAAGCAACTAAGCTTGGGGATGCGCGAGTGGCATCCCCTCTTTCTTCTAACGATCATCGGTATTTTACTCGAAGCTATATTTTTATTCGTCACATACTATGAGTTTTACTTGGAGCGTTTTGTATGATATGAGTCTTTGCTTGTTTTGCTTTGTGTTTTAAGTCTTGAATCCTTGCTATACACACCTATTTGAGAGAGCCAAAATTATTCCATGACTTGTTCGAATTGCTCTCTATGCTTCACTTAAATCTTTATGAGCTCTGAAATTGCTCTAGTGCTTCACTTATATCTTTTTGAGCATGGCGTGCTTTAGTATTTTTCAATAAATGCTCTCATGCTTCACTTATATTTATTTGAGAGTTAGTAATTTTTTTAATAAATTCTCTCTTGCTTCACTTAAATTAATTTGAGAGAAAGAAATATTATGCTCATGATCATCACTTATATTTGTTTGAGCTTATCAAAAGCAACACATGAAAATTAGTTCCAAAGTGATAGATATCCGAGGATATAATAAAAACTTTCATGAAGATCATTGTACAAAATAAACTTTATTCCTTGTAATAGTTTTTAGATATGATGATGTGATATGTGAGTCATGTTGATCAATAATTATGCTTTAGTAAGAATATTGGTGTTAAGGTTTGTGATTCCCTATGAAAGCACGAAATTCAATAGTTATGAAATGAAATTACATTCTACTTGTGGTGCATTATTCAGTGTTAATTATTCTTAACGCTCGCTTATGAGATTTTTAGTTTCTTGGTTGGTCGCTTCTCAATCTTTTGCTAGCCTTAATTTTGCACTAAGTATGATCACTACTTGTGCATCCAAAATCCTTTAAACTAGTTTTGCCACATGAGTCCACCATACCTACCTATATGCGGTATTTCCGTGCCGTTCTAAGCAAATTTGTATGTGCCATCTCTAATTTTCAAAATAAATTTATCTTTTCTGTGCTCGTACCGCTCATGAAACGGTAGGGGTGGCTAATATATTTCCATGCTAGATATGTTATTCTAACGATGAGTGTTTATTCACTTGTCATTGCACGAGAGTAAGGCAAAGTATTAGGGACGCCCAGTCCCGAAATGAAAAATGAATTTACTTTATGTTGTCAAATAATAAATTCCATGGAAAGTGTTGCTATGGAAGGCAACCGTGTATACGGCTAGCCATGGAAAGTGAAAGTATGGTTGAAAAAGGAATAAACTTTAATTTTTGTTTGGGAACCGCCTATGATATATCTAGCATGGAAAGTATTGGGAAGTACTCGATCATTCTCGTTGACAGGAAAAGCATGCCCCCCCAAAATGTTTTTATCTCTATCTTTTTCGCTTTGAGCTCTGGCACCTCTACAAATCCCTACTTCCCTTTGCGAAGGGCCTTTCTTTTACTGTATGCAATTTTTATTTTTAATTTGAGTCTCCATCTTCTCTAATAAAGCACCAAATGGGGGGCACTATGATCGTACTTGAGCATTGGGTGTAGCTAATATGCGAGTGTGTTTCATGAATGGATCAATGATTGAGCATAATGGGCTAGGGATAACTTATTTTAGCGTTGATATTTTGAAAGACATGGTTGCTGGTTGATATGCTTGAGTATTTAAGTCTCATGTCAAAACTAGACTATTGCTTCCGAACCATATAAAAGTCAAAATGTCCATGCCATAAAGAAAAATATGTGATGAACATGTTAGGCAACATTCCACATCAAAAATTCTTCTTTTATCATTTACCCACTCGAGGATGAGCAGGAATTAATCTTGGGGATGCCGATACTTCCCCAGCATATCTATAATTTTTGATTGTTCCATGCTGTTATATTATCATTTCGGATGTTTTACAATCATTTTGTAGTCATTTTATATCATTTTTTGGTGCTAACCTATTGACATAGTGCCAAGTGTCAGTTGCTGTTTTTGCATGTTTTTTTACATCGCATGAAATCAATAACAAATGGAGTCCAAACACAATGAAACTTTTTGTGGCATTCTTATGGACCAGAAGACACCCAATGGGCCGGAGAAGCACCTGGGGGGTGCCTCGAGGGGGCATAACCCACCAGGGCACGCCTGGCTCCCAGGCACGCCCAGATGGGTTGTTCCCACCTCGGTGTCCTCCCGCACCGCCACTTAGATCTATAAATACCCCAATATTCCAGAAAACCTAGGGGAGTCGACAAAAATCAATTCCAGCCGCCGCAAGTTCCAGAACCACCAGATCCAATCTAGACACCATCACGGAGGGGTTCATCATGTCCATTGGTGCCTCCCCGATGACACGTGACTAGTCTTTTGTAGACCTTCGGGTCCGTAGTTAGTAGCTAGATGGCTTCCTCTCTCTCGTTTGATTCTCAATACAATGGTCTCTTGGAGATCCATATGATGTAATTCTTTTTGCATTGTGTTTGTTGGGATCCGATGAACTTTGAGTTGATGATCAGATCTATCTCTTTTTATCCAAGAAAGTTATTTGAGTCTTCTTTGATCTCTTATATGCATGATTGCTTATATCCTCGTATTTCTTCTCCAATATTTGGGTTTTGTTTGGCCAATTTGATCTATTTATCTTGCAATGGGAAGAGGAGCTTTGTGATGGGTTCGATCTTACGGTGCTTGATCCCAGTGACAGAAGGGGAACCGGCACGTATGTATCGTTTCCATTAAGGATAACAAGATGGGGTCTATTTCTACATAAACAAATCTTTTTTAGATCATGTCATCTTTCTTATTGCATTACTCCGTTTCTTCATGAACTTAATACACTAGATGCATGGTGGATAGCGGTCGATGTGTGGAGTAATAGTAGTAGATGCAGGCAGGAGTCGGTGTACTAATCTTGGACGTGATGATGATACGTCTCCAACGTATCTACTTTTCTCACGCTTTTCCTCTTGTTTTGGACCCTAATTTGCAGGATTTGAATGAAACTAACCCCGGACTGACGCTGTTTTCAGCAGAACTACCATGGTGTTGTTTTTGTGTAGAAATAAAAGTTCTCGGAATGGAACAAAACTTTGCAAGGAATTTTTATATGATATATAAGAATTTATGGAGCCAAGACCTACCGGTGAGGGCCCCTGGGTGGGCACAATGCACCAGGGCACGCCCCCCTCTCCTGGCACGCCCAGGTGGGTTGTACCCACCTGGTGGCCCCGCAGACCTCAACCCTGACACTAAATTCCTATTTTCGGAGAAAAAAAGGAAGAAAGAATTATCACAATCCACGAGACGGAGCCGCCGCCAAGCCCTGTTCTTCCTCAGGAGGGCAGATCTGGAGTCCGTTTGGGGATCCGGAGAGGGGATCTTCATTCTTCGTCATCACCAACCCTTCTCCATCGGCAATTCCATGATGCTCCCCACCGGGAGTGAGTAATTTCTTCGTAGGCTCACTGGTCGGTGAGGATTTGGATGAGGGTCATCATGTAATCGAGTTAGTTTTGTTAGGGCTTGATCCCTAGTATCCACTATGTTCTTAGATTGATGTTGCTATGACTTTGCTATGCTTAATGCTTGTCACTTTGGGCCCGGGTGCCATGATTTCAGATCTGAACCGTTTATGTTATCACCATTATATACATGTTCTAGATCCGATCTTGCAAGTTATAGTCACCTACTATGTGTTATGATCCAGCAACCCCGGAGTGACAACAAACGGGCCCAGTCCCGGTGGTGACCATAGTTTGAGGAGTTCATGTATTCACCATGTGTTAATGCTTTGTTCCGGTTCTCTATTAAAAGGAGGCCTCAATATCCCTTAGTTTCCAATATGGACCCCGCTACCACGGGAGGGTAGGACAAAAGATGGCATGCAAGTTATTTTATTAAAGCACATATGACTATTTATGGAATACATGCCTACATTATATCGATGAACTGGAGCTAGTGCCGTATTGCCCTAGGTTATAACTGTCACATGATGAATATCATCCAACAAGCCACCGATCCAATGCCAACGAATTTATTCCATATTGTTTCTTCTAAGTTACTACTACTATCATCACTGTTACACTTGCTACAAAATTACTGCTATCACTGTTACTATTACTATTGCTACTGTCACTACTATCAAAACTATCAAACTACTTTGCTACTGATCACTTTGTTGCAGATAATTAATCTCCAGGTGTGGTTGAATTGACAAATCAGCTGGTAATACCTTCAAATATTCTTTGGCTCCCCTTGTGTCGAATCTATAAATTTGGGTTGAATACTTTACCCTCGAAAACTGTTGTGATCCCCTATACTTGTGGGTTATCAAGACCTTTTTCTGGCGCCATTGCCAGGGAGCATAGACATATTTGCTGAGTCACTTGGGATTATTATCATATTATAACTATGAAGAATCTGAAGGATCCTAAGACTAAGATATTTCCCTCAAGGACGAGGGGAGGTAAGGAACTGCCATCCAGTTCTGCTTTAGATTCACCTTCTGTTATGAATAAACTTGCAACACCACCACATGCCATCAATTCTAGTATGTCGCAAGTTATTGATGATGCTACTTCTACTATGAATGATGCTTATGATGATTCTAGTACCTTGCTTAATGATGATGTGCCACTTGGTGAATTTCTTGATAAACAAATTTCTAGAGTTATGCAACATGATGTTGTTGAATCTGATGATGAGCTTGAAACTGAAACTCCTGAAATACCTACTAGAACTAGCCTTCCTAGATATGAATTGCCTAAGGTATCGGAAGGTTATGTTATGATTGAAGAAACAACTAGAGATATTCTTGCTTGCAATGGTAGAGGTGATCTAGAGAAATTACTACACAAGTATAAAGAAAAATCTCTGAATGCTAGAATGAAATGTGATCCTAAGTTTGCTACTTCACCTATCTTTATTGATGGTAAGGATTACAAATTCTCTATCGACCCAGAGCTAATTACTCTGGTTGAATCTAATCCTTACCATGGTTATGAAACTGAAACTGTTGTTGCACTTTTTACTCATGATGTGAAAACTCGCTATTACTTTATTTTCAAATTATTTCATTTCTCATTAAAGGGTGATGCTAAAGGTTGGTTCAACACTCTTTCTCCTGGTTGTGTGCGTAGTGCCCATGATATGATTTATTACTTCTCTAAAAAATATTTTCCTGCTCATATGAAACAAGCTGCCTTACATGAAATACTTAACTTTGTGCAAACTAAAGACGAGAGTCTCTCACAAGCTTGGGGGAGGCTTTGCCAGTTACTTAATGCTTTGCCTGATCATCCTCTTAATAAAAATGAAATACTTGATATCTTCTATAATAGACTAACCGATGCTTCTAGGGACTTCCTAGATAGTTGTGCTAGTTGTGTTTTCAGGGAACGAACTGTTAGACAAGCTGAAGAATTATTGGATAACATATTGAAAAATTATGATGATTGGACTATTCCTGAACCACCTCCTAAACCCTCCGAAGAAGATGGGTATATTATATCTCAGTCCGGAAGATATGCAAGAGGCAAAGAAATCTATGAAGGAAAAAGATATTAAAGCTGATGATGTTAGAAATTTACCTCATGTTGAAGAAATACATGGGCTTAATACACCACCATTTCCTAAGGTGGTAGAGGTATATTTTCTGATGAAGTTTAATGATAATGACAATCCTCACAATATGCATCATGTTCAATGCCTTATGAGTTTGAAAACTATATTAGAAAACAAGATCACTTCAATGTAAATGTTATGAAACAATTGAAATACAATTCTGATATGATTGCTCGCTTGAGTGACTTGTTATTTAGAATATCAAATGATGTTAGAGGTGTTGGAAAACATGCTTCTATGGTACAAACCCAATTAGAACAAGTTGCTAAATCTCAAAGAGAATTACTTGATGAAATGAATCATAATATGCATGACTTTCCTGTTACAGTTGCAACTAGAGGAGATAAAATGACTCAGGAACCACTTTATCCTGAGGGACACCCTAAAAGAATCGAACAAGATTCACAAATAGCTATCACTAGTGCACCTAGTCCTTTTAGAAATAAAAAGAAAAGGGAAAATGATAGGACTTTGCATATTTCTAGTGAACCTAAAATAGAGAAACCTCCTGATAATGATACTGAAATTTCTATCGCTGATGCTGAAACTCAATCTAGTAATGAAAGCTCACATACTAATAATGAAAAAGTTAATGATGAGGTTCATGAAGACTCTCAACCAATCAATGATGAAGAACCAGATAATGATGTTGAGATAGAACCACCTGTTGATCTTGATAACCCACAAGCTAAAAATAAAAGATATGACCAAAGAGACTTTGTTGCTAGGAAACACGGTAAAGAAAGAGAACCGTGGGTTCTATGCCTTTTCCACCCAAGTCAACTAAAAAGAATGATGATGAAGAATTTGAACGCTTTGCTAAAATGTTGAGGCCAGTCTTTTTGCGTACCCGCTTGACTGATATCTTGAAAATGCCTCCTTATGCAAAATATATGAAAGACATCATCACAAATAAGAGAAAAATACCGGAAACTGAAATCTCCACTATGCTTGCTAATTACACTTTTAAAGGTGGAGTACCTAAAAAACTTGGAGATCCGGGAATACCAACTATACCTTGCTCTATCAAAAAGAATTATGTGAAAACTGCTTTGTGTGATTTACGAGTTGGTGTTAGTGTTATGCCTTTCTCTTTATATAAAAGACTTGACTTGAATAAACTCACACCAACTGAAATATCTTTGCAAATGGTTGAAAAATCAACTGCCATACCTATTGGTATCTGTGAGGATGTGCCCGTTGTCGTTGCTAATGTTACTATTTTGACTGACTTTGTTATATTTGAGATGCCCAAGGATGACAACATGTCGATTATCCTTGGTAGACCATTCTTGAATACTGCAGGGGCTGTTATTGATTGCAATAAAAGCAATGTCACTTTTCATATTAATGGTAATGAGCATACGGTGCACTTTCCGAAGAAACAATTCCAGGTGAATGGTATTAATGTTATTGAAAAATCTCCAACAATCACTATTGGAAGTTTTCAAATACCTCTACCTACTGTCAAAGAGAAATATGAAATAACTATTGTTGGGGAAATGCATATCCCCATTGAGGTAACTTAGTGATTTACGAAAGTTCTTCGGTTTCATGCTAATCGAAAGTGGTTGTTAATAAGACTTGATCAACCTAATTAATGGATCATTTTTGAACGGTATGAAGTTGATGAATTTAGTAAGCATTACTTTCTATCCCTACTTTTTATCCTCTGTTTTTATTAGTTACATAAAATAAAATGCCATGTTTTGTCTTTTTTTTGAATTTCCCGTGCAATAAAAATGACCCAGAAATAAAAGTTCTCAGAATGCCCTGAAAATTTTACACGATTTTTTCTGAATATTTGAGAATTTTTGGTGCAATAAACATCAGAGGGAGGTGCACCAGGTGGGCACAACCCACCTGGGCGTGCCAGCACCCGCGCGCCCTGGTGGGTTGTGGTCCCCACGTGGGCCCCCTCTCTTACCTCTTCATCCCACATCATTACTTACCTCTAGAAAAAATCCCCATTGCTCTCTCTCCCGTGTTCTTGAGCTCAAACCCGTGGATTTCGATCTATTTGCTCCATTTCCGAAACTATTTTGGGGATTGTTGCTTGGTATGTGACTCCACCTTTTGTTTAATTAGTTTTTGTTTTAGTGGCTTAAACTTTGAATATTAGCTACTCTTGGTGTTGATGTAGATTTGCTTGCATGTTGAATTCTTAGTGTTCTAAGTAGTTTGAATGCTTGCTATGGCCTCTATGTATCCCTATGAGTAGTTGCTATCAATCTTATAAAGTTTTGTTGACAAATTTTTGTCACCCCAAAATTTTATTTTCAGAAAATTGCACGCGGACATGATGAACCTATTTGGAAGGAGTTCTTCGAGGAGACGATCCTCGGGGGCATCTTCTAGTGACAGTTCTGCTCATCGGTCTTATGTTGAACCAAGTGAAAGTTCCACGTGAGATGCCACCACCAAGACATGTTTATGGCCTAGCGATGAATATATGGTGCATGTGGGCATTTATGAGGAATTTGAGCTATATGTTCACAATGCTGGCCTCGGTCCCTACCTATCAGATAAGTGTGAACAACACCAACTTCTCACTGAATCATTGGTCAAAGGATTTAAATATTTTCCGCGTGAGTCTACGGTGTCGTTTACGCTTCATGATAATCCATTTACTATCCCACTTGAGAATTTTGCTTACCATTGGAAACTTCCATTTTGGGGTTCGCTTGATGAGCCACCAACAGTTGAGTTTGAGTCTTTCTTGACTAGCCTTTGCTATGGTGAAAATAGGGGAGCGAGACAAGGAAGAATAAAGAGCATTCACTTTCCCGCAATTCAGTATTTTGCATTATTTAACGGGAAATGCATAGTAGGCATGCAAGACTGTAGCATCCTTTGTGCGCTAGACTTGAGCCTCCTTCACACCGCTCTCACTTGTGAAAGAATTATAACCTTGGAATGATTGTTGCGCGTAGTGTCGGGGGAAACTGATCCACGAACACCTATGGGGCCGGCGGACCGGGCCCCTTTCGGTTCGGCGGGGGGGCGGAGATCGCACGAAGAGCAGATCGAGGCGAAGCACACGAGCAGTTTTACCCAGCTTCGGTGCTCTCCGGAGAGATAACACTCCTACTGCTACTTGTTTGATTATCTTGAGTTCTTGCTCTAGATAGAGAGAGCGTAGTGTTTTTTTGGGTTACGAATGAGTCGAACTTCGCGAACCAGTCCAACCGAACCCCCTCTACGTTGCGCATGGGCCTCCTTTTATACGCTAAAAGGGTCACCGACAGGTGGCAACACAGAGAAGGGTACAAATGTAAAAAGTGAGGTGGTTGGTACAGTTACTTGTACAGTGCACCCTACCTAACCCTGACGGCAGGGGACAAGGGCATTAAATGCCCGTCTGAGTTGCCCAAACAATGCAGAAAAGGACCGTTAGGGGCGCCACCATTCGCCACGATGGCGATCTTGTCAGCTTCGCATGCCACTGCGCACCGCTGGCTGCACAGCCTCCCGCCACGCGCGCCTGGAGAGGCCCCCAGAGCGACACGTTGGTGGATGCGCTGGAGCGTGGGCACAAAGTGGCCGCCTGCTGCGGCAAGCGCCTTGCCGCTGCTGTTATCTTGTCGGGTACGGAGGCTTGTCGCTCACCGGGCCTCGAGGTACCTTGGTTGGTCTTCCCGGCAAACTCCTCTTGCCGGGGCCTTGTTGCCTTGCCGGAGCGCGTGGCGCGTCGCGGCAAGTTCCTTGGAGTGCCTCGGTTGGCCTTCCCGGCAAGCTCCTCTTGCCGGGGCCTTGTCTCCTGAGCTTAAATACTTTGTTCTTGAATGGCTCCAAGGGGACCACGGAGGATCTTGGTGTTAGCCCGGCAAGCCTTGCCGCGGGGTGCTGCAACTGCCCGTGCACAAGTTCGGGGTACTAGGGTACCCCTATTCTAGTACACCGACAGGAGCCCCCTGGCTTGGGCCAGACACGGTGCCGAGCGCTGTTGGGCCAGGCCCAAGATAGGGCATGGGCACATGTGGACTGGGCCACGCCGAATCTCGCTCTGTATCCACCGCGCTCTACCCTAACGGCACGCGTTGAATGCGGCATCGTGGGAGAGATCGTGGGTGGTTCTTTATTCGGAAGGGCGAAACGTCCGCCCCGTCCCTCTTTATAAGCAGAGGAAACAGGGGCAGTTCGTTCCCCCTCGCTAGTTGCTACTACTCCATCTTCACGAACCTCCGCCCCCCCTTCTTCTCGAAGCCGAGAGAGCAGCGCTCCGCCCCCCATTGCCACCAGCATCACCAACACCGTCGACCTCCCCCACCACCTCCGCCATGGCTCCGAAAGCCGATAATGGGAAAGGGCATGAAGTCGGCCGAGGCGCAGCGGCTCGCGGCGCTGCGGAAGGAGCGGGCGATCTTCTCCCCCTAGATCGGCGTGAAGGAGCTGAGGGAGTACTTCTACCTCTTTTGGGCGACGGAGACGCGGGCGCATCCGCGCACGAGGGTACTCCCGGCCGCTGCTTCGGAACTGGCTCCAAACGGGTACCTATTCTTCGCGCTGTTCTTCTATTGCAGGCTCTGCCCGCCCTTCTCGGAGTTCTTCTGTGATATCATGAACACCTACGGCTTCCGCCTCCTTGACTTCACCCCCAACGCCGTTCTGACCATGGCAGTTTTCGCACATTTGTGCGAAAACTTTGTCAGAGTCCACCCCAATGTTGCCCTTTTCCGCCACTTCTTCATACCTCGGGTAGAGAGAGGAGAGCCGCTTGCCGGAGGGATCGCCTGGATCTCGAGAGTCGGCAAGAAGGAGGCGTACTTGGAGGGTGAGCTCCGCAGCAAGTGGGAGGAGTGGAGAGCGGAGTGGTGCTGGATCGTCGAGGAGAATCCGCAGCCCTTCACCGCCGTGCGCCAAGCTCCAATAGTGCGCGGCAATGACTGGAGCAACGTGGCCCCGGAAGACGAGAGGCTGAAGATCGCCATTACTAGGATCCTTTGCCTCAGGCTTGCCGGGCTCACTGTAGGCGCTGTAGGCGCAGATTTCCTCCGCCGCCGCATCGCCCCCCTGCAGGAGAGGCGGAGGCCCGCCTGGGAATTCAAGAACTCGGCGGACATCATGAGGCTGCGGCCGGGCCTCAACTACAACTTCACCGTCTTGGAGCTGGATGCAATGCTCCTGGAGAAGTTCACGCTGCCGAGGGGCGTCGTTCCATTGTGCAACAATTCTTCGCTTGACCGGATCCGCGCCATGATGCCATTGTGCGATTCACACGGAATCTTTCCAACTTGGCAAGAGCCTGCGGATGACGTCGTGCAAGCATTCTTCGAAAACCTGGAAGAAGTGCCGGTCCACGCTGACGAGCAGAAGAGCCTCACCCGTGACACCACCGACGAGGAGCTGCAGCGCATCGCCACTAGGGCGGAAGAGGTTGCAGCCGCAGCTGCCGCGGGCGCGTTCGGGTTCATTGTGGAGGAGGCGGAGGCTGCAGAGGCGGCAAACCTCGCCGAGCGCGCGGAGTTCAGTGGCAAGGAAGAGCCTTCCGGTTCTGAAGCTGAGCCGAGCGAGGCCGGCGAGGAAGAGCCCGAGCCTTCAGAAGGCTTGCCGCAGGCGGAGCCCCCGGCCCCGCCAAGAAGACGTCTTCGCAGGGCCGCGGACGTAGCGGGGCGGCAGCCGGGTCAACAGCCGCCAAGCCGTGCGACACGCTCTATCACGGCAAGCAATGTTGCCACGGGAGCGCCCCACGCAGCAGCGGCAACTGGAGCAGGATCTTCCCGGGCCACCGCCACCGCCCACGCCAAGCGGGCAAGGGATCCTACTCCTCCGCCTCGCCGCACTGGAAGGGATCCGGACTTTGATCTTTCTGTGCTTAGCTCCGACGAGGAGGAAGAAGAGTAAGTTTCCTTGGTGCTCTTGTAGTTCTTCAATCTTGCTGTTTTTATCTTATATCTGACTTGCTTCAATCTGGACTCCTTTCTTTTCAGGACGCTGGCCCAGAGAGCGGCGAAGAGGGCCAAGGCCGCGGTGATTGTCATCGAAGATGACCCCACCGTGTCAGCAGGGGGTGGGTCCGAGACCACCTTGACGGACTCGGCAACCACTCCTCAAAACAGCCCCCAGTGCAGCCCCCAGCGTAAGTTCATAGTTAGCTTTCTGCTGTCAGGCGCGCATGAGTGCTTTTTCCTTTGTTGATATCTTGCTTGTTGATTTGTGTAGGAGCAGAGCAGCCATATCAGGAGCGCCCGGAAGCTGGTCCCGAAGTGCCATCTGCTTCGACTACGCCGCTAAGGGAGGAGTTCCCGGTAAGGGAGCGCTCTCCGGCAAGGGAGAACTCTCCGGCAAGGGGCAGCACCGTCGATCCTGCGGCGGCCGAGACCGCAACTGCAGATCTTGGCATAGGTAATTCACTTGCCCAAAAACTTTCCCTTGGGTTCTTCTTCTTCTGATTTTCTTCTCTTGGATTTTTGATTGATTTTTCTCCCTTCTTCGTTCTTCAGACCCATCTGCTGCTAAGCCAATGGAGACAGAGGGCGCCGGCGAAGAAGGGCCCGGTGCTGATGAGACCGCCGGCGAGGAGGCCGCCAAGGCTGCCGCCGCAGAAGTCGGCGAGGGGTTGGGCGATCGCACTAACGACCCTGAGGCCGCAGGAGCGCCAGGCGCTGCGCCGACCGCCGATCCCTCTGCCGCTTCTGCGGAGCCGGGCTCCGAGGAGCCCCAGCCCGGTGCCTACTTGAAGGCCGGTGACGATATCTTCATTAAGCTACCCTGGGCGTCGAGCTGCAGGGCGCCGGTCGAGGGGGAAACTTTCGATGGGGAGGTGCTCGCCTCTGCTGGACTGTCGTTGGTCGACGCGCCCAGCAGCAGCAATGGTGAGCCTGAGGAGGAGCAGCTGCTGCGGAAGCTGCTGTCACTCTACCGTGCACGGCAAGCCAAGCTGGCTTCCCGGGAAGCGCTTGTCGTGAAGGCGGGAGTTGACATGGAGAAGCGCGCGGAGGAGCTCCAGGGCCACAATCAAGAAGCTCTCCGGTCCTTGGCACAGGAGCGGGAGCGACTCGACGAGGAGCGCACGGCCTTCCTTCTCGAGAAGGCCGAAGCTGAGGAGGAACAAAGGCTGGCTGCCGAGAAGCAGTCCATGCGAGAAGGCGAATTGGTGCAGCGGAAGGCCAACCTCGACAGCTACGAGGAGGAGCTCGCCGAGCGCGATCAAGCACTTGGCGGGACGCTCAAGGAGGCAAAGGACGCCGCCGCAATCGCAGAGGCTGCCAAGAAAGAGCTGGAGGAGAAGGTGGCGCAGCTGGAGGCCAACATCGGGAAGAGCGGCAAGGAGCCTTCCGCGCTCAAGCATGAGCGTGAGAAGGATGCTGCCGCCCACGGTGAGCTGCAAGGTCTTCTCGCTGAGAGGGGCAAGGAGCTCAGCGCCGCCAAGGATTCCAATGCGGTCCTGGAGTTGAAGCTGGCCACGCTGATGCAGACGCTGGAGGCCGCCAAGGAGTGGGAGAAGACCTTATCGGAGAAGGTCAAAGCTAACAAGGCGCTGCTGGAGAGCATCGCAGTTACCCAGAACTCGTTCAGGGATACGGTGGAGCACTGGACCGAGGGTCTGGCGAATATTGCCGCAGTCATCGACGAGGAGCTGGCACAACTGGGGATGGAGGACTTTGGGTATCCCTCCGACGAGAATCTCCAACCCAGCGCCAAGCTCAGCCTGTTCTTCAAGGGCGTGGCGACGACACTCCAGCGGCTCCGGGAGAGGATCCCAAAGCAGCTGGCCGACGAGTCGCGCAAAATCTGCGCCGGGGTTCTCCAGAAGGTGCTGATGAAGGTGGCCTTCCGCAATCCAGGCCTCAGCTTCACCAACGTCCTCAAGTCCTTGCCGCCAGATGCCGATCGGGATGCACTCAAGGCCCTTGTCGCACCTATTGTGGACAAGGTGAGCGAGATCAAGAGGTTTGAGGGCGACGCGTAGACTAGGCCGCCCATTTCTTCTTTTCCCTTGTCGCTGCTAATCATGTTATGAAAACAGTCTGTTAGAGCTGCGACAAGTTATCTTGTAATATAACTTTATTTCTGTTATCAATTGCTATGTTATTTCCTCTACTAGATTCCTTCCTTTGTATGTTTTTACCCTACGCTTCTAGGGAACTTGTCGGCGCAGGCGCCCGAGCCGCGAGCGCTGAGTGAGGAACATCAGCAGCCTGCTGGCGGCGCTGCTTCCGACAAGAAACCTTGTCGCGACTAGATGCAGCACACTTAAGTTGTTGAGCGGACTCGAAACAAAGTAAGGGCGCAACTAGCCACGAGTTGGTTCCTCCGCGCACAGGTTTTCCATACAAAGCAGGGCCGTTCGAGGAAGATAACTCAAAAAATTTAAAAATTGATTGCTCAAACTTTGGCAACTTAGCTTTTCTGTCGTTTGCTTCCCGGCAAGGCAAAACTTTGCTTGAACGACGCCTGGTCCATACCACAATCTTCTCCTTCCCCCTCGGAAAACTTGTGTGCGAGGGAACCTTCTTTTCCTTTGTTGAAAAAAGAAGAAAGAAGAGAAAATAATGATATGGAGCCCTTCGGCTCGTTACTGCTTACCGGATGTAGGTGCTTCACAAAGTGTCAGATAATCTCATGCAAGAAAGAAACTAATGCATGAAATGGACAAGTTGTGCGGAGCACATGGGGTTTTACTTATGCACGGGATCTGCGCCCGACTTTGTACAAAGGATTACATGAAACAGCGGCAAGACTTGTACAAAAGGTGGTTGCCGGAACGGGTTCCGGCAACCGCGCCCTACGGGAAAAACTTACGAAGATGTTTTGTGTTCCAGGAGTTGCTCACCGGAATGCCATCTTCGGTCTCAAGGCGGACAGCGCCGGGCCTTGTGACTCGTTTCACCCGATAAGGGCCTTCCCACTTCGGCGTCAACTTGTTGGAATTCTTGGCGGACTGAACGCGCCGAAGAACAAGGTCGCCTTCCTCGAAGCTTCTGGCCTTAACTTTGCGGCTATGGTAGCGGCGCAAAGCTTGCTAGTATCGAGCAGCTCGTACAGCAGCCTGAAGACGATCTTCCTCAAGGAGCAGCGCGTCGTCTTGTCACAGCTGTTCTTGCTCAAGCTCATCATAAGCGAGCACTCGAGGCGATCCATATACGAGTTCCGTGGGGAGAACTGCCTCTGCTCCATAGACTAGAGCGAAAGGTGTCTGGCCAGTGGCTCGATTTGGCGTCGTTCTGATCGACCAAAGAACCACCGACAGTTCCTCGATCCAGTTTCTTCTGCACTTGCGCAGCCTGTCGAAAGTTCTGGTCTTGAGCCCGCGCAGCACTTCAGCATTTGCCCTCTCTGCTTGACCGTTGCTTCTTGGATGAGCAACAGAAGCGAAGCAGACCTTGGCGCCAAGGTCTTGGACGTACTGCATGAAGGTGCGGCTCGTGAATTGCGTGCCGTTGTCGGTGATGATCCTGTTAGGGATCCCGAAACGGCAAACAATTGACCTGAAGAACTTGACTGCTGACTGTGCTGTCACCTTCCTCACTGGCTGCACTTCCGAGCACTTTGTGAACTTGTCGATTGCGACGTACAAGTACTCAAAGCCCCCGACAGCTCGGGGGAAAGGGCCGAGGATATCGAGCCCCCAGACCGAAAATGGCCAAGATAAAGGGATCGTCTGGAGAGCTTGAGCTGGCTGGTGTATCTGTTTGGAGTGGAACTGGCACGCTTCACACTTGGTTACTTGTGCAGTTGCATCCTGGAGGGCTGTCGGCCAAAAGAAACCTTGCTGGAAAGCTTTGCCGTCAAGTGCTCTTGCGCCAATGTGGTGGCCACATATGCCTCCATGTATCTCTGCCAACAGCTTTTGTCCATCTTCCTGACAAATACACTTCAATTTCACACCGTTGAGTCTTCTTCTGTATAGTATGCTATCGACAAACTGGTACATACTTGACTGTCGGGCTACTTTTTCCGCTTCTTCTTGCTCTTCGGGAAGTTCTCCTGTCTGAAGGAAATGGACAATCTGCTGTGCCCATGCTGGAGCTTGTGGCTCGACAACAAGGACTAAAGGCACATCTGTTGCTGCGGGAACATCCGCTTCTACGGCAAGGACTTGCGGCCCTGCCGGAGCTTGATGTTCCCCGGCAAGCTTGCCGGAGCAAAACTTGTCGGGAGCGTCTGCTTCAACGGAACAAACCATAAGGCTTGCCGGAGCAGACTGCCCCTCAGCATCCTTGGTGTTGATCTTGGGGACTTTCTTGGCGGCGGCTTCAGGGAGCTCTGCCGGAAAGTAGTCACCAGAAACCAACTTCCTCTTCTTGCTTTGTATAGTTGATGGTGTTACGGATGGTTGAGTCAACTTGAGCACAAAGATCCCTGGTTCCACAGGTAACTTTAGTGCGGCGCACTTTGACAGGCCATCAGCAATGTCATTCTGAGCTCTTGGGATATGCTCCATCTGTAGGCCGTCAAAGCGCTCTTCTAGCTTCCTCACTTCATCAACATATGCTTCCATCAATGGACTCTGGTAGTTCTTGTTCACTTGGCGGACGACAAGCTGTGAGTCACCCCTGACAATGAGCTTCTTGATCCCAAGGTCTGCTGCGATTCTGAGACCGGCAAGCAATCCTTCATGCTCTGCAGTATTGTTGGTTGCTTGCTCCTTGGGAAAGTGCATCTAGACTAAGTACTTGAGGTGCTCTCCAGTGGGCGCGACAAGTAGCACGCCCGCACCGGCGCCTTGCAGCGAGAAGGCACCATCGAAATACATCAGCCACTCTTTGCTTGCCTCTTTGACGGGGCTGCTCGTCTCTGGAATTTCTTCATCTGGCGTTGGTGTCCATTCTTCTATGAACTCTGCCAATGCTCTGCTTTGGATAGTTGAGGTGCTCTCAAACTTGAGGCCAAAGCTTGACAGTTCCAGCGCCCACTCGACAATCCTGCCTGTCGCTTCTGGATTTTGCAGTATCCTCTTCAGCGGAAAGCGAGTGACGACTGTGATCTCATGTGCTTGGAAGTAATGGCGCAGCTTTCTCGAGGCCATGAGGAGGCCGAAAAGCAACTTCTGCACACCAGAGTACCTTGATCTAGCCCCCTGTAGAAGGGAACTGACAAAGCAAACTGGATGCTGCACCATTCTCTTCTGCATCTTATCATGCTCCTGCGCAGATCCATCTCTGTCGGGACCAGAGCTTGTCGGCGAAGCCCCCTGCTTGTCGCTGGATGCATCTGCCGTGGTTGCTGGCTCATCATCTGCCTCCCTCTCCGCCACTAACACAGCACTAACCACTTGATTGGTTGCCGCTATATACAGCAACAACTTCTCTTGCGGCTTAGGTGCAACAAGTGTTGGAGTGGAGGACAGGTATCTCTTCAAGTCCTGCAGCGCAGCCTCCGCCTCCGGAGTCCATTTTATTGGACCTGCCTTTTTCAAAAATTTTAAAAATGGCAGGGCGCGCTCAGCAGATCTAGAGATAAACCTGCTGAGAGCAGCCACGCAACCGGCAAGCCTTCGTACATCCTTGACGCGCTTTGGTGCTTCGATCTGCTCAATGGCCTAGATCTTGTCAGGATTGGCTTCAATTCCCCGCTGAGACACGAAGAACCTGAGAAGCTTGCCGGAAGGGACTCCAAACACGCACTTCTCGGGGTTAAGCTTGAGGTTGATCTTGCGCAGATTTGCAAATGTCTCGTCTAAATCTTGAATCAGGGTCGCCCTGTTCTTGCTTTTGACCACTATGTCATCCATGTAGGCTTCTACATTTCTGTGCATCTGCGTCTCAAAAGCGTGGTGGACTACCCTTGCGAATGTTGAACCAGCATTCTTCAAACCGAAAGGCATCCGTACGAAGCAGTACGTGCCACACGGTGTGATAAATGCAGTTTTCTCTTCACCCTCTTCTGCCATGAAGATCTGATGGTATCCTGAGTATGCATCAAGAAATGAAAGCAAATCACATCCGGCTGTGGAGTCAACAATCTGGTCAATGTGCGGCAAGGGAAATGGGTCTTTGGGACAAGCTTTATTAACATCAGTGAAGTCAATACAAAGCCTCCATCTCCCGTTAGCCTTGCGCACGACAACAGGATTGGCCAACCACGTGGGATGGAGCACTCCTCTGACAAGGCCTGCTGCTTCCAACTTCTTGATTTCTTCTGTGATGAATTCTTGGCGCTCCACTGCCTGCTTCCTGACTTTCTGCTTGACGGGCCGCGTATGAGGACAGACGGCAAGGTGGTGCTCAATTACTTTCCTGGGAACACCGGGGATATCAGACGGTTGCCACGCAAACACGTCGACATTCGCCCGCAGGAAAGCAACGAGCGCGCTTACCTATTTGGGGTCAAGAGTGGCGCTGATGGTGAAGGTACCACCAGTGCCGTCCTCCTTGGCGGGCACCTTCTTGGTCTCAGGTGGAGCTGCCATTGCCTTCTTACACTTGCCGGTGGAGCTCGATGGTGCGTCCTCGACGGTAGCGCAGCACTCCGAAGAGGTGCGCTTGCCGGAGTGGGCATCAAAACTCTTGCCGGACTTGGTCTTCTTCTTCCCCCCGGGAGCTTCAGCGGCAAGTGTCTTGCGTTCTGCTGCGGCTGCTGCTTCCCGGTAGATCTTGTCGGCACAGATAAGAGCATCCTTCTTGTCGCCAGGGACAGAGATGACACTTATCGGGCCTGGCATTTTCAGTATGTTGTACGCATAGTGAGAGGCTGCCATGAACTTGGCGAGTGCGGGACGGCCAAGGATTCCATTGTAAGGTAATGGAAAGTCAGCAACATCAAATGTGACCCTCTCAGTCCTGAAGTTCAGCTCGCTGCCAAATGTTACCGGCAACGTGATCTTTCCCTTCGGCTTGCTTCTTCCCGGGTTGATTCCTTGAAATGTACCGGTCTCTTCGAGCTCGCTGTCAGGGATCTGGAGTTTCTGGAGCACCGCGGAGGAGATCAGGTTCAAGCCGGCCCGCCGTCAACTAGCATCTTAGTGACCTTGAGGTTGCGGATTGTTGGTGAAACCAACATCGGCAAGCACCCGACCGCAGTTATGCGATCAGGGTGGTCCTCAATATCAAAGATGATAGGCGTGCTGGACCATTTCAGAGGCTTGCGTGACTCGACGGGTGGTTCTGCTGCATTAACTTCCCGCACCCACTGCTTGAGCTGGCGGTGCGAGGTGTGCAGAGAAGCACCACCGTCAACGCACATAAACTCTGTGGCTTTCTGGAACTCCTGCTCATCAGTCTCCTCATCATCCATGTCTTCATCGTCGTCGTTATCTTCATCCTTGTCGCGGCCGTGAGGAGGTCTGTCTCCTTGCCGCTGCTTGGCCTTGCCGCGGCGTCCTCCTCGGCCAGGACGTTTCTTGCCGGATCCCCCAGCACCTTCCTGGGCCTTCTCCTTTTCGCGCCGCTCGTATTCAGCTTTCTGTTGCTCAACAAGCTGCTCGACTTTCTTACAGTTCTGGAGATCATGGCCCTTGGTGTGGTGGATCTTGCAATACTGCTTGTTGGTGCCGTCCTGCTTGTCGGCGACCGCCACCTCCGCGGCAACCTTCTTGCCGGAGTCACCAGCTTTGGCTTCCTTGGCGCCACCACCGTTGTCGGACTGCTCAACAACTAGCACCTCTTTGCCTTTCCTCCTTCTGTTGTTCCGCCGCCGGTTTTTCCTTGCCGGGGCAGCATCTTCACTGTCAGATCCTCCCGCTCCTACATTCTCTCCGGGGAGTCTCCTCCCTTCCTCAGCACGTGCACACTTGTCGGCCAGTGCATATAACTCACTGACGTCCCTAATCTTGCACATCGCCATTTCCTCCCGTATCCTGCGGTTTCGCACGTTCTGATGGAACGCGCTGATCACCTCCGCAGCAGCCGCTCCTCCTCGGGCTCGTCACTGCTACTTCCCGGCGCGTCAACGATCGACAACCCGGCGGAGGCGAGCACCTCCCCATCCAGAGCTTCTCCTTCCACCAGCGCCCTGGAGCTTGACGCCCAAGGGAGCTTGATGAAGATGCCCTCGCCAGCCTTCAGATAGGCGCCGGGCTGGGGCTCCTCGGATCTTGACGTCGCGGCGGCGGCGGAGGGATCGGCGGTCTGTGCAGCGCCTGACGCTCCTGCGGCCTCAGGGCCGTCAGTGCGATCGCCAGATCCCCCGCCAGCCTCCTCGGCGGCTGCCTTGGCGGCCTCTTCACCAGCGGGTACATCGGCACCAGCTCCGTCTTCGGTATTGCCGCGCGCATCCTCTCCGCCGCCCGCCTCGGTCTCCATCGGATCTACGGAAGGTAGACCTGACGACCGGAGAAGAATGAGAAGTCAAACAAGCACTCAAGAAGAAAAATCAGCAGAAGAATACAAAGAAAGTTTTCGAGCAGGAAGGATTACCTGTGCTGGGATCCGCTGTCGTGACCTCCACCACCGGGGGATCGTTGGCGCTGTCCCTTGCCGGAGACTCCCCCCTTACAGGAGATCGCTTCCCTGCTGGAGAACGCTCCCTTGCCGGGGAGTCCGCCCTTGGCGGCGTAGTCAAAGCAGAAGACGAGTCGGAGGAGATCACCACGCCCTCCTGATGAAGATGTTCTGCTCCAGCACAAACAAACCACTGATCAGATGTCAACAAAGTAAAAGAGCAACCACGCGCACCCAGAAGCAGAAGGTAAACCATATGCTTACGCTGGGGGCTGCTCTACAAAGTGATGGCCGGATCCGGCAAGGTGGCCTCGGGCGCGCCTCCTGTCGACGCGGTGGGCTCGTCCTCGATGACCACCACCTGAGCCTTGGCCCTCTTCGCCGCCCTCTGGGCCAGAGTCCTGAAAAGGGAGAGTCCAGGGTGGGTCAGATCAGATGCAAAACAGGAATGGCAAGTTGAAGAGCTACAAGAGCAACAAAGGAATCTTACTCCTCTTCCTCTTCCTCGTCGGAGCTAAGCGCGGAGAGGTCGAAGTTCGGCCCACCTCCGGCGCGACGAGGTGGAGGGGTGGGATCCCTTGGCCGCTTGGCGGGGACTGCGGTGCCAGCCCGAGACGACCCCGCCCCAGTTGCCACTGCGGCAGGAGGCGCACCCGCGACAACCGTACTTGCCGTGGTGGAGCGCGTCGCGCGGCGCTGCAGCTGTTGACCAGCTTGCCGCCCTGCTGCATCCCCGATCCTGCGGAGGCGCCTTCTTGGCTGCGCTGGGGGCTGCATTCCGGGCCCTGTTCCCGGCAAGCTCCCCGGAGATGGCGGGCCGCTCGCACCCTCGGCGGGCTCACTCAACTCGGCATCGGGCGCGGCAAGCTCTTCTTCGTCTTCGGGCCACTCCCGCTCAGCAAGACTCATCGCCGATGCCCCGTCCGCTTCCTCCACCGTGAACCCAAATTCACCTGCGGCTGCGGCCGCCGCCGCCTCTTCCACCCTGGAGGCGATGCGTTCCATCTCTTGATCGGTGGTGTCGCAAGTGAGGAGTTTCTTATCGTCAGCATTGACCGCTACTTCCACCAGGCTGTCGAAGAACTGCTGCACAACGTCTCCGGCAGGTTCTTGCCAAGTTGGAGCGATCCCGTGCGAATCACACAACGGCATCATGGCGCAGATGCGGTCATGCGAGGAGTTGTTGCACAGAGGAACGACGCCTGCCGGCAACCTGAACCACTCGGGATGCTGTGGGTCGTGCTTGAATATCTCTTTGAGTATCCCGTCCAACTCTATGACGGTGAAATTGAAGTTGAGGCCTGGGCGCAACCTCATGATATCTGCCGGGCCTCCAAATTCCCAGGCTGGTCTCCCCCTCGCCTGCAGAGGGGCGATGCGCCGGCGAAGGAAATCTGCACCAACAGCTCCTACAGTCAGCCCGGCAAGCCTGAGACGCAAGATCCGAGTGGTGGCGATCGTCAGCTTGTCGTCATCCATGGACAGAGCACTCCAGTCATTGCCACGCACTGCTGGGGCTTGGCGCAGGGCGGTGAACGGCTGCGGGCTCTCTTCTACAACCCAGCACCAATCTGCTCTCCACTCGTCCCACTTGCTGCGGAGCTCCCCCTCCAGATAGGTCTTCTTCTTGCCGGCCCGCGAGATCCAGGCGATCCCGCCGGCAAGAGGTTCCCCTCTCTCGACACGAGGCATAAAGAAATGGCGGAAGAGAGCTACGTTGGGGTGGACTCCGACAAAGTTTTCGCATAGATGGGCGAAAACTGCCATGGTCAGAACGGCGTTGGGGGTGAAGTCAAGAAGATGGAGTCCATAGGTGTTCATGACGTCGCAAAAGAAATCAGAGAATGGCGGGCAGAGCCCGCAGTAGAAGAACACGGCGAAAAAAGGGTATCCGCCAACTGGAGCTACTTGTGAGGCGACGGCGGAGAATACCTTCGTGCGCGGATGCGCCAACGTCTCCGTCGACCAGAAGAGATAGTACCACTCCCTCAGCTCCTCTGCGGAGAGCTCGGGGGGGAAAGTGGCCCGCTCCTTCCGCAGCGCCTCAAGCCGCTGCGCTTCGGTCAACTTCACAGCCTTCGCGGTTGTGGCCTTCGTGGCTTTCCCCTTCCCGGGCTTCGGAGGCATGGCGGAGGCGGTGGGGGAGATCGACGGCGCTGGTGGTGGCGACAGCGACGGGGGCGGAGCGCTGCCCTCTTTCAACTCTGCAAGCGGAGGAGGGCGGCGGAGATTTCTGAGATTGCAGCAGCGAAGGGCGAAGGTAAGGGAAATGCCCCTGTTTTCCCTGCTTATAAAGAGGGACGGGGCGGATGTTTCGCCTTTCCTAATAAACAACCACCCACGATCTCTCCCACGATGCCACATTCAACGCGTGCCATTGTGGGAGAGCGCGGTGGATTCGGAACAAGATTTGGCGTGGCCCAGCCGGCGTGTGCCCGTGCCCTGACTTGGGCCTGGCCCAACAACGCTCGGCACCGTGTCTAGCCCAGGCCCGGGGGCTCCTGTCGGTGTACTAGAATAGGGGTACCCTAGTACCCCGAACTTGTGCACGGGCAGTTG
>NC_041384.1:249210908-249230891 GCF_002162155.2 Triticum dicoccoides | reverse complement strand
CCCCTGGAGCCATTCAAGAGCAAAGTACTCAAACCAAGACCCCGACAAGAGGAGCTTGCCGGGAAGGCCAACCAAGGCCCAGGCAAGAGGAGCTTGCCGGGAAAGCCAACCCAGGCCCCGACAAGAGAAGCTGGCCGGGAAGGAAACACGACCCCGGCAAGAGGAGCTTGCCGGGAAAGCCAACACAGGCCCTGGCAAGAGAAGCTGGCCAAGAAGGAAACACGACCCCGGCAAGAGGAGCTTGCCGGGAAGGCCACTCAAGGCATACTAAGGAACTTGCCGCGACGTGCCACGCGCTCCGGCAAGGCGACAAGGCCCCGGCAAGAGGAGCTTGCCGGGAAGACTGGCCAAGGTACCTCGGAGCCCGGCGAGCGACAAGCTTCCGGGCCCGACGAGATAGCAGCAGCGACAAGATGACGACCGCGGCAAGGAGCTTGCCGCGGGAAACCCCCACTTCGTGCCCGCGCTCCAGCCCACCTACCAACGTGTCGCTCTGGAACCCTCCCAAGCACACGCGGCAGGGGGCCGTGCAGCTAGGGGTGCGAGGTGGCAAGTAGGCGCTGACAAGATCACCATCGTGGCGAACGATGGCGCCCCTAACGGTCCTTCTCTGCACTGTTCGGGCGACTCAGACGGGCATTTAATGCCCTTGTCCCCTGCCGTCAGAGTTAGGTAGGGTGCACTGTACAAGCAACTGTACCAACTACCTTGCTTTTTATGTTTTTACCCTCCTCTGCGTTGCCACCTGTCGGTGACCCCTTTAGCGTATAAAAGGAGGCCCCTGCGCAACGTAGAGGAGGTTCGGCTCATTCGAAACATCAGGCACACCCTCACGCTCAGTCTGGCAGCGTCCATCGCTCCTGAGCAAGAATCCAATACACACAAACAAGCAGCAGTAGGGTTTTACGCATCCGTGCGGCCCGAAGCTGGGTAAAACCGCCCGTGTGCCTCGCCTCGATCTGCTCTTCGCGCGGTCTCCGCCCCCCCACCGAACCGAAAGGGGCCCGGCCAGCCGGCCCCATAGGTGTTCGTGGGTCAGCATTCCCCCGACAGGTAAATATTGGGTCATCTCCCAACAAGCGCTTTTCTTTAATGCCTTTCTAGCTAGGCATGATGATTTCAATGATGCTCACATAAAAGATAAGAATTGAAATATAACGGGAGCATCATGAAGGATAAGACTAGCACATTTAATTCTAACCCACTTCCTATGCATAGGTATTTTGTGAGAAGACAACTTATGGGAACACAAATCGACTTGCATAGGAAGGTAAAGCAAGCAAAACTTCAAGATTTTCAACATGTAGAGAGGAAACTTGATATTATTGAGATACATAAAAGCATGTTCCTCTATCATAATAATTTTCAGTAGAACCATGAATGAATCCAACAATATAACCATCACACAAAGCATTCTTTTCATGATGCACAAGCATAGAAATTTTACTACTCTCCACATAAGCAAAATTCTTCTCATTCGTAATAGTGGGAGCAAACTCAACAAAATAACTATCATGTGAGGTATAATCCAATTGAAAATTAAAATCATGATAACAAGTTTCATGATTATCGTTATTCTTTATGGCATACATGTCATCACAATAATAATCATAAATAAAAACTTTGTTCTTGTAATCAATTGGAACCTCTTCCAAAATAGTGGATTCATCACTAAATAAAGTCATGACCTCTCCGAAACCACTTTCATCAACATAATCATCATAAATAGGAGGCATGCTATCATCATAATAAATTTGATCATCAAAACTTGGGGGACTAATATCATGTTCATCAAACATAGCATCCCCAAGCTTGTAGCTTTGCATATCATTAGCATCATGGATATTCAAAGAATTCATACTAACAACATTACAATCATGCTCATCATTCAAAAATTTAATGCCAAACATTTTATGAACTTCTTATTCTAACACTTGAGCACAACTTTCCTTTCCATCATTTTCACGAAAGACATTAAAAGGATGAAGCATATGAGGCAACCTCAATTCCATTTCCTTTTTAGTTTTCTTTTATAGACTAAACTAGTGATAAAACAAGAAACTAAAAGATTCAATTCCAAGATCTAAAGATATACCTTCAAGCACTAACCTCCCCAGCAACGGCGCCAGAAAAGAGCTTGATGTCTACTACACAACCTTCTTCTTATAGACTCATGTTGGGCCTCCAAGCGCAGAGTTTTGTAGGATAGTAGCAAATTTCCCTCAAGTAGATGACCTAAGGTTTATCAATCCGTGGGAGGCGTAGGATGAAGATGGTCTCTCTCAAACAACCCTGCAACCAAATAACAAAGAGTCTCTTGTGTCCCCAACACACCCAATACAATGGTAAATTGTATAGGTGCACTAGTTCGGCGAAGACATGGTGATATACGTGTAATATGGGTGGTAGAAATATATTTTTACAATCTGAATAAATAAAAACAGCAAGGTAACTAATAACAAAAATGAGCGAATACGGTATTGCAATGCTTGAAAACAAGGCCTAGAGTTCATACTTTCACTAGTGGAAGTTCTCTCAACAATGATAACATAATTAGATCATATGGCAATCCCTCAACGTGCGACAAAAGTCACTCCAAAGTTCCTATCGCGAAGAACATAAGATGAAATTGCTTGTTGGGTACGAAACCACCTCAAAGTTATTTTTTCCGATGAATCCATTGAGCTATTCTTGTAAGTGTCACAAACAGCCCTAGAGTTCATAGTAAAATAACACCAGATGACACACATCAATCAACCCTAATGTCAGCTAGATACTCCAATGTCACCACAAGTATCCGTGGGTCAATTATACGATATGCATCAAACAACTTCAAATTCATAATATTGAATCCAACACAAAGAACCTCAAAGAGTGCCCCAAGATTTCTACCGGAGAAACATGGACAAAAACATGCATCAACCCCTATGCATAGAGTACCCCAATGTCACCTCGGCAATCCACGAGTTAAGTGCCAAAACATACATCAAGTGAATCAATAGAATACCCCATTGTCACCATGGGTATCCCACACAAGACATACATCAAGTGTTCTCAAATCCATAATAGTATTCAATCCGATAATAATGAAACCTCAAAGGTAAAACTCAATTCATCACAAGAAGGTAGAGGGGGAGAAACACCATATGATTCAACTATAGTAGCAAAGCTAGAGGTACATCAAGATCGTGCCAAATCAATAACATGAGGGAGAGAGAGAGAGAGAGAGATCAAACACATAGCTACTAGTACATACCCTCAGCTCCGAGGGTGAACTATTCCCTCCTCGTCATGGAGAGCGCCGGGATGATGAAGATAGCCACTGGTGATGGTTTCCCCCTCCGGCAGGGTGCATGAATGGGCTCCCGATTGGTTTTCGTGGCTACAGAGGCTTGCGGTGGTGGAACTCCCGATCTAGGTATATTTCTGGAGGTTTTGGGATTTATAGGAGGTGTTGGCGTCGGAGACAAGTCAAGGGGGCCCACGAGGCCACGACAAGGTAGGGGGCGCCTCCCCACCCTTATGATTGCCTCGGGACTCCTCTTCGATATCTTTTTGTTCCAGTATTTTTTATACTTTCCAAAAATATTTTCCATAAAATTTCAGCTCATTCCGAGAACTTTCATTTCTGCACAAAAAAATGACACCACGGTAGTTCTGCTGAAAACAGCGTCAGTCCGGATTAGTTCTAATTAAATCATACCAAAATCATATAAAATTATTGTAAAGATGGCATGAATACTTCATAAATTATAGATATGTTGGAGACGTATCACCCATCTGCCACGTCGCTGCATGTGGATCTTTTTCCACTCCACCATCTTCCCAATTTGCTATCCTCTGCTCTGCTAGTCACGCAGATGAAAACCTTATTTTGCACTATTAAAGGAAACCCTACTTTATGCAGACTAATCCATGTCTGGGTTGAATAAGGAAAAGAAGGGAGAAAGTACTGTCGAAGAGACTAGGCATCGAACCCGCATCTAGGTTGAAAAGGGGAAAATCAGTCGCTAAGGAATGAGTCTGTGTCTCTTGGATGAAAAAGGGTGAAAAGGGTTGAAAGGCATGACAACGCAATAGAGAGAGACTAGGTCGATCGGTTTGTTGTCCTCACATAGGAAAAAGGTGGCTAAAGAGAACAAAAATGGGACGTAATCTACATATGCTGCCTGAATATTTGTTGCTCTGGGCAACCATACCTCCCTCACCACTCTATGCGTCTGTGGAGGTACATCATACTGGTGCGCCCACTGTCTGAATGGGCTTCCATGCTCTTATTGCCACTTTTTTGTTGTTAGTATAACGCCATCGGTAAAGTCAAGCAATGCTACCACTAAAGTGTTGCCACATTAACTAATGACGCACTCAGTCTAATGCCACCGATAAATTTAAGCAAAGCCATTAAATGTCACTAGATTATTTTAGGGTTAGCAGTTGATTGTGGATGTATTAAACATTTTTCAGCTAAGGCATTCTATTGCTGTTGCACAACTAGTATACCAATGATGAAACTTGTTACTACCTTCAGATTTTTGCACTGTTAATGCTTATAGATTACATACCTCACTTTCATGAGATAAGTCGACAGTGTCACCAAAATGCCAAGCCACTGATGTCATTTTATTTTGGTTAAACTACACAAAAAATTATGTAGACAAGAGGAAAGGTCAAGAGTGGGCACCTCCTCCTCTGGCTGTTCTCTTGATTCGTTCGATCAACTTTTTATGTTTGATCGATTATCAAGATTTGGATAGCAATTTCAAGGTCCCCTTGAGTTCGAAATGATATTTACCTTGAATGTACATGGTTTGCAATTTTTTATACTGTCATTAGTTAACAATGCTAGTTACCTTCAAACTTTTGTATTTGGTGTAATGTTGTTGCACAACTAGTATACCAATGCTGAAACTTGTTACCTTTACATTTTGTATTGTTAATGATTATAGAAATCTTCCAGTGCTAGGTTATGGAAATTTGTTAAGTAAAACCATTATACTATACCCCGTAATAAAAAACTATATTGTTGCACTAGCCATTGGATTAGTGTATATTTGTACTATTCGAATGGTGTTGCATTAGCGTATGGACATATATAAAGTGTGGCAAGCATTCTCATATATGAGCTCAAGAAAACTACTACCTGTTTTTCTAAATATTAGACATTTGGGTACTTTAAATTGAACCGCAAAAACGTCTTATATTAAGGAATAGAAGGTGTAGAGTTCACTCAAATTATCCCGATAAAGCTAGTCACACCTTTGTTAAAATTAATGTTCATTATGTTATCGGAGGAGGTCTGTATGTTTGTCTCTAATGCTTGTCGATTACATACCTCACATCATGATGTAATGTTAAGTCATTTCTTTTTGTACAGTGCAACTGAATTGTCAAGGCAGTGATGGCATTTTATTTTAGCTAAACTGCACAAAATATGCTTAAAAGAAGAGGAATGGTCAGGAATGGTTCAGTTTTTAAGAAAATACTATGTATGCCTTCCTGACATCAGCCGTTGTTACCTTATTTATTCCTTCAAATAGGTGGTTAGAAACAGTCTTGCTACCTTTTCCCATTACGAAATTGGAATGCTTATATTTGTGAGTCTATGCTTCAACTAGTGCCACTTCTATAGTAATCACACTTTCAATATCTATGCAAACAAGGATGCTCAATTTTAGTGGAACTACACAAAAAGTCCAAATGGTTCAACATTAGTAGCATGTTTTCTTCCAAAACCGTTATATCCAATTGGTGGCACTATGAGTTGTTCATTAGGAAGGTACATGGTTTGCTACTATCTCGCTACTCTTTTTGTACTGTCATTAGATAGTAATATTAGTTGTTTGCATGTGAATTTATTGGCAGGGTGGACCTACATTGGAGGTGTAGGACATGATTCAGTGATTGGATGCTCAATTTTGGTTGTATCGATTTCACCTCTTCCATCACTGTGAACATGGATATCCTTGGTCTGATGAAGAATAAGCGCTATATTTCTGCTCTATACGAGCAAATCAACTCAGCATGAAATTGTCCAGGGCAAAACATGACAGTATCAAATTGTCCAGTGCAAAACATGACAGATGCTAAGCGAAAGAGGCGTGTTTAAACGAAAAATACAAGGTGTGGTATATGTTTACTAGCTACTTGATATTTGTGCAGACAGATGTCTACCCATTGCTATTTGGCAAACAAACAAAGTGACAACAATTTTGGTGGAACTACACAAGAATAGTATAGTTACTGCATGCAGTGCCATTTGAAAATAGACACAAAAAGATTGGGTAGTCACTTCATGGACTACACAAAAATAGTACTGTAATATTTACTGGCCAACACTAGGTGCTTCATTGTTGTGGTCTGATTATACAATGGGCATCATTTTGCCTAAGTTAAAGTTTGTATTCCGAAAATAGTCTTGCCGTGTGATTGAGAGAAGACGAAATCATATTGTAGTGGATGTTCCACCATCATGTGTGGTTCATTCTCATGGTTCCAGCTATTGGTTGATATGTCCATTTTACATCATGTTTTCTTACTGTTATTTATAATGTTTTATCCATAATAATGCTTTTTGGAGTAATTCTAATGCCTTTTCTCTCATAATCTTCAAGGAACACACCAAGAGGGAGAATTCCGGCAGCTGGAAATCTGGACCTAGAAAAGCTATGTCAGGGCACCTATTCTGCACAACTCCAAATGAGGTGAAACTTACAGAGATTTTTATGGATTATTTGAGAAATACTGGAGCCAATAAACACCAGAGGGGGGCCACCAGGTGGGAACAACCCACCTGGGCGCGCCAGGCCCCCCAGGCGCGCCCTGGTGGGTTGTGGCCTCCTCGGCCCACCTCCAGTGCCCATATTCTAGTATATAAGTGGTTTTGACCTAGAAAAAATAAGAGGAGGACTTTCGGGACGAAGCGCTACTGCCTAGAGGCGGAACTTGGGCAGGAGCACTTTTGCCCTCCGGCGGAGCAATTCCGCCAGGGGAACTTCTCTCCGGAGGTGGAAATCATCGTCATCGTCATCACCAACAACTCTCCCATCTTGGGAAGGACAATCTTCATCAACATCTTCACCAACACCATCTCCTCTCAAACCCTAGTTCATCTCTTGTGTTCAATCTTGTTAGCGGAACTATAGATTGGTACTTGTGGGTGACTAGTGGTGTTGATTACATCTTTTAGTTGATTACTATATGGTTTATTTTGTGGAATGTTATATGTTCAGATCCATCATGCTATTTAATACTCCTATGATCATGAACATGTTTATCATATGTGAGTAGCCACTTTTGTTCTTGAGGTCACGAGAGAAATCACGTTGCAAGTAATCATGTGAACTTGATATGTGTTTGATATTTTCATAGTATGTATGTTGTTATTCCCTTAGTGGTGACATGTGAATGTCGACTACATGACACATCACCATATTTGCTACTAAGGGAATGCATTGTGGAGTATCAATTAGATGGTGGGTTGCGAGAGTGACAGAAGCTTAAGCCCCAGTTTATGCGCTATTTCGTAAGGGACCGATTGGATCCAAAAGTTTAATGCTATGGTTAGAATTTATTCTTAATAATTTTCTCGTAGTTGCGGATGCTTGCGGGAGGATTGATCATAACTAGGAGGTTTGTTCAAGTAAGAAAAGCACCTAAGCACCGGTCCACCCACATATCAAATTATCAAAGTAGTGAACACAAATCAAACCAACATGATGAAAGTGACTAGATGATATTCCCGTGTACCCTCAAGAACACTTTTCTTATCATAAGGGACCGTTTTGGCATGTCCTTTACCTCGAAAGGATTGGGCTACGTTGCTGAACTTTTGTTACTATTATTGTTACTTGCTCGTTACAAATTATCTTGCTACCAAACTACTCGCTACTTACAATGTCAGCACTTGCAGACAATACCTTACTGGAAACTACTTCACATTTCCGTCTGCTCCTCGTTGGGTTCGACACTCTTACTTATCGAAAATAGCTACAATTGATCCCCTATACTTGTGGGTCATCAAGGCTATTTTCTGGTGCCGTTGCCGAGGAGTGAAGCACCTTTGGTAAGTGGAATTTGGTAAGGAAACATTTATATAGTGTGCTGAAATTTATTGTCACTTGTTACTATGGAAAACAATCCTTTGAGGGGTTTGTTCGGGGTATCTTCACCTCATCCGGAGCCACAGTTAGCAACCCCTCAACCTACTACACCTACTGAAAATATTGAATATGAAATTCCTTCGAGTATGATAGAACAGCTGCTAGCTAATCCTTATGCGGGAGATGGAACCGAACATCCTTATATGCACTTGATATATGTGGAACAAATATTTGGATTGTTTAAGCTTGCAGGTTTACCCAGGGATGAAGTAGTGAAAAAGGTTTTCCCTTTATCTTTGAAGGGAAAAGCATTGGCATGGTATAGGCTATGTGAGGATATTGGATCATGGACTTGTAATCATTTGAAATTGGAGTTCCACCAAAAAAATTATCCTATGCATCTAGTTCATCGTGATCGGAATTATATATATAATTTTTGGCCTCGTGAAGGAGAAAGCAGCGCTCTAGCTTGGGGGAGGCTTAAGTCAATGTTATATTCATGACCCAATCATGAGCTCTCAAGATAAATTATTATCCAGAATTTTTATTCTCAGTTTTCTCATAATGATCAAACCATGCTTGATACATCTTGTGTTGGTTCATTTATGAAAAAGACTATTGAATTCCGGTGGGATCTTTTGGCAAGAATTAAATGCAACTCTGAAGATTGGGAACTCGACAAAGGTAAATAGTCAGGTATTAAACTTAAGTGTGATTGTGTTAAATCTTTTATGGATACCGATGGTTTTCAAAAGTTTAGCACTAAATATGGACTTGACTCTGAGATAGTAGCCTCCTTTTGTGAATCATTTGCTACTCATGTTGAACTCCCTAAGGAGAAGTGGTTTAAATATCACCCACCTATTAAATAAGAAATTAAAGAACTAGTACCAGTTAAGGAAGAAACTATACTTTATAATGTTGGTCCAGTTGTTCCTTCTGCTTATATTGAGAAACCACCTTTCCTTGTTAGGATAAAGGAACATTCTAAAGTTTCAACTGTGGTTAAGAGAAGCTATATTAGAACACCTAAACCTGATGAGCAAAATAAAGTTAAACCTAGTATTGCTATGGTTAAAGATCTCTTGGAAGAAGATATGGATGGGCATGTTATTTACTTCTGTGAAGAAGCTGCTAGAATTGCTAAACCTGATAAAAGAGATAAACATAGACCTGTTGTTGGCATGCCTATTATTTCAATAAAAATAGGAGATCACTGTTATCATGGTTTATGTGACATAGGTGCTAGTGTGAGTGCTATTCCTTACACTTTATATGAAGAAATTATGAAAGACATAGCACCTGCTGAGATAGAAGAAATAGATTTTACTATTAAACTTGCTAATAGAGACACCATATCACCAATTGGGATTATTAGAGATGTTGAAGTCTTGTGTGGGAAAATAAAATACCCTACTGATTTTCTTGTTCTTGGTTACCCACAAGATGACTTTTGTCCCATTATCTTTGGTAGACCTTTCTTGAATACAGTTAATGCTAAGATAGATTGTGAGAAACAAATTCTGGATGTTAGCCTTGGTGATGAGTCCCATGAGTTTAATTTTTCCAAGTTTAGTAGAAATCATCATGAAAAAGAACAGCCTAGTAAGGATGAATTAATTGGTCTTGCTTCTATTGTTGTGCCACCTACTGATCCTTTAGAACAATATTTGCTAGATCATGAAAATGATTTACATATGCATGAAAGAAATGAAATAGATAAAGTTTTCTTTGAACAACGCCCTCTGATTAAACACAATTTGCCTATTGAAACTCTTGGAGGTCCTCCTCCACCTAAAGGTGTAGCGACCAGACCTCAAATGGTCCAATCTCTGTGCTCCGGTGTCATCCCTGGATCAGTAATGCTGACACCACATAGTACTTGAAGGATTTATAACAGAGTAGCAATCACACACTTATTACATTGAGTGTCTCAATAGAGTACTTATTACAATAAATATGGCTTAAGGCCATCTAATAACGATAACAGCGGAAGGCTTGGAAGATAAGTGAGTCCATCAACTCCAACGGCATCACTGAGTATAGAACCACGACCTAAAACTCCTTAATCGTCGTCTGAAAAGTCTGCAACATTAACGTTGCAGCCCAAAAACGGGTCAGCACATGGAATATGCTGGCAAGGTAACACATAGAGAGTAATGAAATGAAACAACTATACTATCTGCACATTTGGCTGGTGGAAAGCTCTATGGTTACAGTTTTGTGTAAAGCCAATTTTTCCCTACTGCAAAGGAATAAATTTATTTAACTATTATGGTGGTTGTTGAACATTGAGAATGGTTGACAACATCCTCAATCCCAATTAAGTAACCTCATTAAACAAACCCATCAAATTAAATTTTATAGTAACATGTTGAGATTCACATGATAATGCAGGTACTAGATACTCAAGATGTCCATAACCGGGGACACGGCTAACCATGATTAGTTTATACACTCTGCAGAGGTTTGCGCACTTTTCCCCACAAGACTCGATCGCCTCCGTTTGGTTTCTCACACTACACGGTGTTTGAGAAACGGATGACCAAGACATAGTCTTTTAGAAGCGCTAGCACCTTACGATGGGTAGACCATACCACCTACATCCCCTACATCTTCTAGTCTACCAATGTAAGAGTTCGCACGACTTAGTCAACTATGCTAGAGCCCATAATAGCTTGTGGCTGCACACGGAAGTTTCTAGCATGAAAATCTCATGATCCCTTTGAGCCTAGCTGGCGGTCCAAAAGAAACCAGGCAATCCTGGAATACCCAGGTACCTCAATCCACCCAGATGTGTATTTAAGTTGCCACCTTAGATAAACCATTGATTTAAAAATCTCACATCTGTCATTGATATCACTCACCTAATCCACGTCTACTAGCATAGCATAGCAATAATAAGAAAACGTAGAAGTAACTCCGAAAGGTTTGATAATAAACAGGTAATAGGTACTACCTCAACTACTTCCCAAACCCACAACTTAATTAGATCCTAATCATGCAATGTGTGAGGGTTGATCTAATGCAATAAAACTGGGTAGTAGAAGGTATGATCAAAGTGTTACTTGCCTTGCTGATGATCCGGGAAACCTAGTGATTCGAAGTAACAAGCGGCGCACTCCGGGTACTCTATCGCAAACAAACAAGCATACAATAAGTACTCAACTAATGCACAGGTAAAACTCAAATAAGAGATCTAACCAGAAAGTTCAACTTAAGAACTCCGGTTGGCAAAAAAATCAAATCGAACGAAGCAACGAAAGACAAACGACAAAAGAAATAGACTTCATTTACTATTCTGGATCTAGGGCAATTTTTACAGTGGCAAAAACTTGTTTGAGTTGGTTAAACGGAAAGAGGGTTTTGAGACGAAACTCCAGGCGCTTGAATCGCGATAAACCCTCTTTCCGATAAATGAGCGAGAAGTTATACTAAAACAAAAATCGGATCAGAAATCGCGATCAGAAAAATCGCGGATTAAATCCGAGAAAAAGAAAAACGACGAACAGTTTAACGAATGAACGCTCATTAACTGGATCTAAACGACAAACACGTTCGTTAAAAGGAACGAACGAGCGAATGCTCGCTAAATAGACTAAACCAAAATAAAATCGATCTAATAAAAAAATGAATCTAAAAAAATAAACCGCGGCTTTAAAAAAACCGGGCGGTTTTTTAAAGAAAACCGCCGGCGATGGCGGCTACCTCAGCGGCGGGTCCGGCGGGTGGCGGGGCAGCTTCGGCGAGGCGGCGTGGGGCGGCGGGGCGGCGACGCGGGGCGGCGGCGAGGCGGCGGGGCGACGCGGGGCGGCGGGCGGCAGCGGCGGCAGCGGCCTAGGGTTAGGGTTAGGGCGTGGCGCGGGTCTCGAGGCGGGCTAGGGCGCTGGTGGGCTGGCCGGCTCGGGCGGGCGCCTTATAAAGGCTGCCCCGGGCGGAGTCCCGCTCGGGTACGGCCCGGAGTCGGTTCGCGTTTTTTTATAATAACACGCAGAAAAACAAATAAAAGAAATACTAAACGGACTCCAAAAATCCCGAAATAAATTTTCCCTGACTTCTAAAATCATGCCGCACGGGATGAACATTTATTTGGGGCCTAAATGCAATTTTGAAAAACGCGCATTTTTCCTAAATTCAAATGAAATAGCAAATAAAACCAAATAAAATCTTATTTGATTTTTTATTAAATCCTCAATATTTCTTTATTCTGGGAAAGTCATTTTATTCCCTCTCTCATATTTTTGTAATAGAAAATATTGAAGATAAAATAAATAAGATCAAATGATCCTATTTTCAGAATTTGAGACAACTCAAATATGAAAATAACGAAATCCCCAACTCTCTCCGAGGGTCCTTGAGTTGCGAAAAAATTCTAGGATCAACCAAAATGCAATAAATATGATATGCAATGATGATCTAGTGTATAACATTCCAAATTGAAAATTCGGGATGTTACAAACCTACCCCCCTTAAGATGAATCTCGCCCTCGAGATTCGGGTTGGCTAGAAAATAGGTGAGGGTGGTCCTTCAGCAAATCTTCCTCTCGTTCCCAGGTGGCTTCATCCTCCCTGTGGTGGCTCCACTGAACCTTGCAAAACTTGATAACCTTGCTGCGGGTGACTCGACTGGCATACTCTAGAATCTTAACTGGTTTCTCCTCATAGGTCAAATCACTGTCCAACTGAATTGCTTCCAGTGGTACCATATCTCTCAGCGGTATGTCAGCCATCTCCGTGTGGCACTTCTTCAACTGGGATACATGAAATACGTCATGAACTCCTAACAATCCTTCGGGCAATTCCAACTTGTAGGCTACTTCTCCCATACGTTTCAATACTTTGCATGGGCGTACAAAACGTGGCGCTAACTTTCCCTTAACTCCAAAGCGCTTCACTCCTCGAAGTGGTGATACTCGAAGATAAACTCGGTCTTCGACTTCGTAAACTGTCTCCTTGCGTTTAGAATCTGCATAACTCTTCTACCTGAATTGAGCTACCTTTAGCCTGTCGCGAATTAATTTCACTTTCTGTTCAGATTCCTTTATCAGATCCGGTCCAAACAACTGGCGATCTCCAACTTCATCCCAGGACAATGGGGTCCTGCACCTCCTTCCGTACAAGGCTTCGAAAGGGGCCATCTTCAAACTGGATTGATAGTTGTTGTTGTAAGAGAACTCTGCATATGGCAAATTCTCATCCCAACTAGATCCGTAATCTAGCGCACAAGCTCTTAGCATATCCTCCAAGATCTGGTTGACTCTTTCAGTCTGTCCATCTGTCTGCAGGTGGAAAGCTGTGCTAAACTCTAGTCTGGTTCCCAAAGTCTCATGCAACTGATTCCAGAACTTTGAAGTAAACTGGGTTCCTCTATCCGATACAATGCTCCTTGGAACTCCATGCAGACATACGATCCTGGTCATGTATATCTTTGCCAACTTTGCACTGGTATAGGTAGTCTTCACTGGAATGAAATGAGCTACCTTTGTCAAACGATCGACTTCAACCCATATCGAGTCATAGCCTGAACGTGTTCTGGTCAATCCTGTAATAAAATCCATGCCTAGCTTATCCCACTTCCATTCGGGTATCGGGAATGGTTGTAGCAATCCTGCTGGCTTCTGATGCTCTGCCTTCACTCTCTGACATACATCACAAACTGCTACGTACTCCGCAATATCCTTCTTCATTCCGGTCCACCAGAAAATATCCTTCAATCCAAATACATCTTGGTATTTCCTGGGTGAATCGAGTATGGTGAGTCATGGGCCTCTTGCAGAATTAGCTTTCTAATCTCCGGACCATTTGGCACATAAACACGGTCTTCAAACCATAAGGTATCATGCTCATCCTCACGAAATCCCTTAGCTTTTCCTTTGCTAATTTTCTCCTTAATAGAAGAAATCTCCTTGTCAGTCCTTTGGGCTTCTCTGATTTTATCCATCAATGTAGACTGAATCTCCAATGCTGCTACATAGCCTCTCGGGACTATTTCTAAACATAACTCTCGAAGATTTTTGGCTAACTCCCTTGGTAATTCTCCCGTCATTAGGGTGTTTGACATGGCTCTTACGGCTTAATGCGTCAGCTACTACGTTAGCCTTTCCGGGGTGATAATGCAATTTCATATCGCAATCCTTGATGAGCTCCAACCATCTCCCTTTTCTGAGATTCAACTCCTTCTGTGTGAAAATATACTTCAAACTCTTATGATCCGTATACACCTCGCAATGGTTTCCAATCAGAAAATGTCTCCAAATCTTCAGTGCATGCACTACGGCTGCTAACTCCAAATCATGCGTAGCATAATTCAACTCATGAGGCTTAAGCTGTCGTGAGGCATATGAAACAACTCTCCCTTCCTGCATAAGCACTACTCCAAGTCCTCGACGTGAAGCGTCGCAATACACCTCATAATCCTTGGTCTGGTCTGGCAAAATCAACACCGGTGAAGTAACCAAACGTTTCTTCAACTCCTGAAAACTAGCCTCACATTCCTCTGTCCATATGAACTTGGTATCCTTCTTCAACAACTCCGTCATAGGCTTCGCAATCTTTTAGAAATTCTCAATAAACCTCCAGTAGTATCCTGCGAGTCCAAGAAAACTCCGGATCTCTCCCACAGTGGTTGGTGCTTCCCACTTGGTCACGGTATCAACTTTAGTGGGATCTACTGCTATACCTTCTCCGGATATAACGTGTTCGAGAAATCCAACTTCCTTCAACCAAAACTCACATTTGCTGAACTTGGCATATAGTTGATGTTCCCTGAGCTTTCCAAGAACCAAACACAAATGTTCCTTATGCTCCTATTCATTCTTTGAGTAAACCAGGATATCATCAATGAACACTACGACGAACTTATCCAAGAACTCCATAAACACCTTGTTCATCATGTTCATAAAATATGCAGGTGCGTTAATCAGACCAAATGACATAATGGTATACTCGTACAACCCATACATGGTGGTAAAAGCCGTCTTGGGTATATCCTGTTCCCGAATATTCAACTGGTGGTATCCTGATCGCAGATCGATCTTGGAAAATACCTTAGCTCCTTGCAATCGATCAAACAGATCATTGATCATCGGTAGTGGGTACTTGTTCTTGATGGTTACTTCATTCAATCCTCGATAATCGACAACCATCCTTAATGATCCGTCCTTCTTCTCCACTAGAAGTACTGGCGATCCCCAAGGTGAAGAACTTGGGCGAATATAACCTTTATCCAGTAACTCCTTAATTCGCTTCTTAATTTCCACCAAATCCTTTGCAGGCATCCTATATGGTCTCTTTGATATTGGCCCTGTGCCTGGCAATAGCTCAATCAAAAACTCAATATCTCTATCCGGTGGCATGCCTGGCAACTCTTCTGGAAATACTTCGGGGAAATCCTTCAGTACTGGTACTTCCTCCTGCACAACTCCTGTTAAGCAATTTACTTGAGTCCTCTTTGGCACATGTCGGGATACATACTTGATCCTTCTCCCTTCTGGGGTGGTAAGCAAAATTGACTTACTAGAACATTCAATATTTCCTTCATACTTTGATAACCAATCCATGCCTAATATCACATCCAATCCTTGAGATTCCAATACTATTAGGTCTGAGGGAAAAACATAGTTACCAATCCTTAATGGTAACCGATCACACCATAGACTAGCCATATATTCTGCTCCAGGCGAGGTTACTAACATGGGTGACCTAAGGGCTTGGGTTGGTAGTTTATACTTATCCACAAATCCCCTTGATATGTATGAATGCGATGCACCAGTATCAAAAAGAACAAGTGTAGTAAATGACTGAACCAAAAACTTACTGATTACTGCATCCAGCTGCTCTTCAACCTCCTCCACATTAACGTGGTTCACCTGTCCCCTGTTGAAAGGGTTCGGCTTCTTCCCAGGGCTTCCATTGCCATTTCCATTCTGGGATTCAGGACATTCATTGGCATAATGTCCGGTCTTCTGGCATTTAAAGCAAGTGACTTGGCTCAGGTCTTTGTTGGCTGGGGTTGATGGGTTGGTGCGGTTCTGGCCGTTGCTTCCTCCATTCCCATTACCATTCCTGGGGCCATTGTGATTGTGCGAGCTTCCTCCTCCATGGGTATGCTGAAAATGTCCTCCCGGTCTAGGGGTAAATCATGGCTTCTGCTGAGCTCCTGAATTGTACTTTCCTTATACATACTTCCTCTTGCGATTTTCAATTTGCTGCTGCTTCCCTTCAATCATAAGAGCACGATCTACCAACTCCTGGTAGTTGTTGAAGGTTGCTACCATCAACTGCATGCTCAACTCATCATTCAGTCCTTCCAGAAACTTCTCCTGCTTAGCTGCATCCGTAGCAACGTCATCTGGGGCATAACGTGCTAATTTACTAAAGTCCTCCACATACTGGCCAACTGTCCGTCTTCCTTGGCACAAGTTGCGAAACTCTCGCTTCTTCATGGTCATAGCTCCTGCTGAAACATGGGCAGTTCGAAAAGCCTGCTGAAACTGGTCCCATGTGACAGTATCGACAGGGAAAGTGGCTGTGAAATTCTCCCACCATGATGCTGCGGGTCCTTCAAGCTGATGTGCGGCAAAACTTCACCTTCTCCGCATTCGTGCATCCTGCTATGGTCAACTCTCTAGCTGTCTTGCGGAGCCAATCATCTGCTACTATCGGCTCGGTGCTACTGGAAAACACCGGCGGATTCAGCCTAAGAAAACAGGCTAAGTGATCAACAGGTGGTGGTGGTGGTGGGTTGTTGTTGTTGTTCCCCTGATTCTGATTCTAGACTAGCAACTGCATCAATGTGTTCTGCTGCTGGATCAACTGGGTGAGCTCCGGTGGAAAGGTAAATTCGGGGTCACGTCTCGGAGGCATCTGAGGGTTTAGAAAAGATGAGATTTAAGAATAGAGGGGGTCTAAAGAGAAAACACTACCCATATGCACATGAGGCAAAAGCAAACAATTCACTTCATTCAATCAAACAAGGGCATACAATCGATCTAACTATCGCAAAAGTGCTCGGACTACTATATTTACATGGTGGACTACTACTACTGATGAGGTGATCTACTAGAAATATTCTTCGGTTGCAGACTCCATGCTATCTGCTCCAGCTTCATCAACATAGTCATCATCGATATCGTCCGGATCCGAGCCGGTGTCGTTGATGATGATGTAGTCTTCTGGGCGAATCTCCTTGGGTTCTTCGTCTTCATCTACTGGCGTAGGGCCTCCCATAAATATTCCAATCTTCATTGTTAGGTCGGCATTCTTATCCACTAATACTTCAATTTCTTCTTCATAATCTTCACGTGTAACCTTGAGTTCTTCCTCAAGTTCCTTGATTCTTGTCCTTGCCTTCTTCAGGTCTATCATGTCGGTGCACATCTGGTTCTCATGGCGTCGAATGTGCTGGTTTAACTCCTGGATAAAAGCTGCAATTAATCTATCCTTTCTGGTGATCATCTCCCAATGCTCATCTCGGCGCCCACAAATCTGGTAGATAGTATCGTTGAGATCATTGCAGTAGACTTCTCCAATGCGTCCCATGGCGATGTGAGCTGCCATGCTCTTTCCTAGACTCCAAGTTGGTGCATCAAAAGAAAACTCTATGGGCTCGGTGAATGGCATGAACGTCCTTCCTGGAACTTGGACTTGAATCATCCAGCGCTCTTCTTCAGGTAAAGTGGCGTTGTAGGTTCCGGTGAAGCTTGGTACTCCTATGTTCAGGTATCTAGTGACTTCCTTCAAGTGACGTCCAGTTGCGTGAAATTGTTCCTTGCATCCGCCATCCTAAAGAGTAGAAAAGATGAGAGGTCAGAAGAGAAGAGTGAGTAGTGATCTAGGTCTTTAGCTTAGTGGTCGTGTCCTACAGTCAGCGTGTGCTCTGATACCATCTTGTAGCGACCAGACCTCAAACGGTCCAATCTCTGTGCTCCGGTGTCATCCCTAGATCAGTAATGCTGACAGCACACAGTACTTGAAGGATTTATAACAGAGTAGCAATCACACACTTATTACATCGAGTGTCTCAATAGAGAACTTATTATAATAAATATGGCTTAAGGCCAACTAATAACGATAATAGTGGAAGACTTGGAAGATAAGTGAGTCCATCAGCTCCAACGGCATCACTGAGTATAGAACCATGACCTAAAACTCCTTAATCGTCGTCTGAAAAGTCTGCAACATTAACGTTGCAGCCCGAAAACGGGTCAGCACATGGAATATGCTGGCAAGGTAACACATAGAGAGTAATGAAATGAAACAGCTATACTATATGCATATTTGGCTGGTGGAAAGCTCTATGGTTACAATTTTGCGTGAAGCCAATTTTTCCCTACTGCAAAGGAATAAATTTATTTAACTATTATGGTGGTTGTTGAACATTGAGAATGGTTGACAGCATTCTCAATCCCAATTAAGTAACCTCATTAAACAAACCCATCAAATTAAATTTTATAGTAACATGTTGAGATTCACATGATAATGCAGGTACTAGATACTCAAGATGTCCATAACCGGGGACACGGCTAACCATGATTAGTTTATACACTCTGCAGAGGTTTGCGCACTTTTCCCCACAAGACTCGATCGCCTCCGTTTGGTTTCTCGCACTACACGGTGTTTGAGAAACGGATGACCGAGACATAGTCTTTCAGAAGCGCTAGCACCTTACGATGGGTAGACCGTACGACCTACATCCCCTACATCTGCTAGTCAACCACTGTAAGAGTTCGCACGACTTAGTCAACTATGCTAGAGCCCATAATAGCTTGTGGCTGCACACGGAAGTTTCTAGCATAAAAATCTCATGATCCCTTTGAGCCTGGGTGGCGGTCCAAAAGAAAACAGGAAATCCTGGAATACCCAGGTACCTCAATCCACCCAGATGTGTATTTAAGTTGCCACCTTAGATAAACCATTGATTTAAAAATCTCACATCTGTCATGGATATCACTCACCCAATCCATGTCTACTAGCATAGCATAGCAATAATAAACAAACGTAGAAGTAACTCCCAAATGTTTGATAATAAACAGGTAATAGGTACTACCTCAACTACTTCCCAAACCCACAATTTAATTAGATCCTAATCATGCAAAGTGTGAGGGTTGATCTAATGCAATAAAACTGGGTAGTAGAAGGTATGATCAAAGTGTTACTTGCCTTGCTGATGATCCGGGAAACCTAGTGATTCGAAGTAACAAGCGACGCACCCCGGGTACTCTATCGCAAACAAACAAGCATACAATAAGTACTCAACTAATGCACATGTAAAACTTAAATAAGAGATCTAACCAGAAAGTTCAACTTAAGAACTCCAGTTGGCAAAAAAAATCAAATCGAACGAAGCAACGAAAGACAGACAGCAAAAGAAACAGACTTCGTTTACTATTCTAGATCTAGGGCAATTTTTATAGTGGCAAAAACTTGTTTGAGTTGGTTAAATGGAAAGAGGGTTTCGAGACGAAACTCCAGGCGCTTGAATCGCCTGATTCAGATAAACGAGCGAGAAGTTATACTAAAACGAAAATCGGATCAGAAATCGCGATCAGAAAAATCGCGGATTAAACCCGAGAAAAAGAAAAACGACGAACACTTTAACAAACGAACGTTCGCTAACTGGATCTAAACGACGAACACGTTCGTTAAAAAGAACAAACGAGCGAACGCTCGCTAAATAGACTAAACCGAAATGAAACCGATCTAATAAAAAACGAATCTAAAAAAATAAACCGCGGCTTTAAAAAACCAGGCGGTTTTTCTAAAGAAAACCGCCGGCGACGGCGGCTACCTTGGCGGCTGGTCCGGTGGGCGGCTCCAGCGAGGCGGCGCGGGGCGGCGGGGCGGTGAGGTGGCGGCGCGGGGCGGCGGCGAGGCGGCAGGGCGA
>NC_041384.1:249186235-249210178 GCF_002162155.2 Triticum dicoccoides | reverse complement strand
GGTGGCGGGGCGACGCGGGGCGGCGGGCGGCAGCGGCGGCGGCGGCCTAGGGTTAGGGTTAGGGCGTGGCGCGGGGCTCGAGGCAGGCTGGGGCACTGGTGGGCTGGCCGGCTCGGGCTGGCGCCTTAAAAAGGATGCCCCGGGCGGAGTCCCGCTCGGGTACGGCCCGGAGTCGGTTCGCGTTTTTTTATAATAACGCCCATAAAAACAAATAAAAGAAATACTAATCAGACTCCAAAAATCCCGAAATAAATTTTCCCTGGCTTCTAAAATCAAGACGCACAGGATGAACATTTATTTGGGGCCTAAATGCAATTTTGAAAAACACGCATTTTTCCTAAATTCAAATAAAATAGCAAATAAAACCAAATAAAATCTTATTTGATTTTTTATTAAATCCTCAATATTTCTTTATTTTGGGAAAGTCATTTTATTCCCTCTCTCATATTTTTGTAATAGAAATTATTGAAGATAAAATAAATAAAATCAAATGATCCTATTTTCAAAATTTGAGACAACTCAAATATGAAAATAACGAAATCCCCAACTCTCCCCAAGGGTCCTTGAGTTGCGAAAAATTTCTAGGATCAGCCAAAATGCAATAAATATGATATGCAATGATGATCTAGTGTATAACATTCCAAATTGAAAATTTGGGATGTTACAAAAGGTGATCCTGTGTTTGAATTAAAACAATTGCCAGACACTTTGAAATATGCTTATCTTGATGAAAAGAATATATATCATGTTATTATTAGTGCTAACCTTTCAGAACATGAAGAATAAAGATTATTGAAAGTTCTAAGGAAGCACCAGGCTGCTATTGGATATACTCTTGATGATTTAAAGGGCATTAGTCCCACTCTATGTCAGCACAAAATTAATATGGAACCTGATTCTAAACTCATTATTGATCACCAACGTCGGTTGAATCCAAAAATGAAGGAAGTGGTAAGAACGGAAATCTTAAAACTTCTAGAAGCAGGTATAATCTATCCTATAGCTGATAGTAGATGGGTAAGTCCTATTCATTTTGTCCCTAAGAAAAGAGGTATTATTGTTTTTCCTAATGATAAGAATGAACTTATTCCATAAAGAATTGTTACAGGCTATAGAATGGTACTTGATTACAGAATATTAAACAAAGCAACTAGAAAAGATCATTACCCCTTGTCTTTCATTGATCAAATGCTTGAAAGATTATCTAAGCACGCACACTTTTGCTTCTTAGATGGATACTCTGGCTTTTCACAAATACATGTTTCTCAACTTGATCAAGAAAGGACTACTTTTACTTGCCCCTTTGGAACTTATGCTTATAGATGTATGCCTTTTGGTTTATGTAATGCACCTGCTACCTTTCAAAGATGTATGACTGCTATATTCTCTGACTTTTGTGAAAAGATTGTTGAGGTTTTCATGGATGACCTTTCTATCTATGGGAAGTCTTTTGATGATTGTTTAAGAAATCTTGAGCGAGTTTTGCAGAGATGTGAACAAACAAATCTTGTCTTGAATTGGGAGAAGTGCAACTTTATGGTTAATGAAAGTATTGTCTTGGGTCATAAAATTTCCGAAAGAGGTATTGAAATGGACCAAGCTAAGGTTGCACTACTGCAGGATTCTGCTAACGCGACACTACGATCAGAGACCCTTCGACGAAACTGTGTGCGATAATCGCAAACAGTGGTGTAAAAACCATCAAAATGGTGCAAAACGTTTGCGATGACGGATGCATCAAACACGGTTCAGATTTTAGTTGCATGTGCGATGCAGGGCATACAGGTCAGTTCAATTAACTGTTTGCGATGAGGCAACACAAAAGAAATGGGCAGCCAGATGGAGGTGTGTGCGATATACAACATACGGTTCACTCGGATGAACAGTTTGTGATTAGGCAACACAAAAGAAATGGTCAGCCAGATCAAGGTGTGTGCGATACTTAGCTGCATATTTTGACAAATCGCAGTGTTACAAGGTTGACAAATGGCAATGTTACTAGGTAAACAAATGTCAATCTTTCCAGTTTGACAAATGGCATCATACCAAAAATAACAGATGCAAATCTTACCCAATTGTTTCTACATGGTTGCACATGGGTCATCCAAAAAAACCATTTGCATTGAAGGGATGCAGAAATCCTGCTCGGCACATTTTCCCTTTGCTTCTTGGGGAAGCTGTCGGTTTGTGTACGGGTGTTCTAACTAAAACATTTGCGATGAGTGTTTTATATTTAAAAACCATTGACCTTTTTTCAAAAGAAAATCGTTTGACAATTATGTACATTAAGAGAGAAAAAGGTAAGTTCGTTCGAACCATATCTTTCATTCAGTCACAGTGCGAATTTATATTCATATGATTGAGAATTCGAGATACAGTATTAAACCCCCAAAAGAACCATTTCCAACGGCGGCGGAGGCGGCGTTCCGCGCCATCGTTGTCATTGTCGTCCTCTTGGATGCCGTTGTTGAAGTATTCAAGGCAGCGCAAAATGTTCTTCACCTGTAAATCAAACTTCATGTCACCGCGTGATCGACGGGTTGGGTGGGGGAGGACGGCAGTTGGCACCGCTGAGAGGTAGCGCTCGACAGTAGCATCACATGCCGCTGAGGGGGGGGGGGGCGCGGGCACGAGCATGGGCGCGGCGGGCGCAGCCAGACGCATGGGGACTAATGACCCACAAGTATAGGGATCTATCGTAGCCTTTTCGATAAGTAAGAGTGTCGAACCCAACGAGGAGCAGAAGGAAATGATAAGCAGTTTTCAGTAAGGGATTCTTTGCGAGCACTGAAATTATCGGTAACAAATAGTTTTGTGATAAGGTAATTTGCAACGAGTAGCAAGTAATAAAAGTAAATAAGGTGCAGCAAGATGGCCCTATCCTTTTTGTAGCAAAGAACAAGCCTGGACAAACTCTTATATGAAGGAAAGCGCTCCCGAGGACACATGGGAATTATCGTCAAGCTAGTTTTCATCACGTTCATATGATTCGCGTTCGGTACTTTGATAATTTGATATGTGGGTGGACCGGTGCTTGGGTATTGTCCTTACTTGGACAAGCATCCCACTTATGATTAACCCCCATTGCAAGCATACGCAACTACAACAGAAGTATTAAGGTAAACCTAACCATAGCATGAAACATATGGATCCAAATCAGCCCCTTACGAATACGAAGCAACACATAAACTAGGGTTTAAGCTTCCGTCACTCTAGCAACCCATGATCTAATTATTACTTCCCAATTCCTCCCTCTAGGCCCAAACAATGGTGAAGTGTCATGTAGTCGACGTTCACATGACACCACTAGAGGGATGACAACATACATCTCAACAAAATATCGAACGAATACCAAATTCACATGACTACTAATAGCATGACTTCTCCCATGTCCTCAGGAACAAACGTAACTACTCACAAAGCATATTCATGTTCATAATCAGAGGGGTACTAATATGCATAATGGATCTGAACATATGATCTTCCACCAAGTAAACCAACTAGCATCAAGTACAAGGAGTAATCAACACTACTAGCAACCCACAGGTACCAATCTAAGGTTTGGATACAAAGATTGGATACAAGAGATGAACTAGGGTTTGAGATGAGATGGTGCTGGTGAAGATGTTGATGGAGTTTGACCCCCCTCCCGATGAGAGGATCGTTGGTGATGAAGGTGGTGATGATTTCCCCTCCCAGAGGGAAGTTTCCCCGACAGAATAGCTCTGCCGTAGCCCTAGATTGGTTTCGCCAAGGTTCCGCCTCGTGGTGCCGGAGTTTCGTCCCGAAAGCTTTCTTATGATTTTTTCCTCGACGAAATACTTGATATAGCAGAAGATGGGCATCGGAGGGCCACCAGGGGGCCCACGAGGCAGGGGGGCCGCCCAGGGGGGTAGGGCGCGCCCCCACCCTCGTGGCCAGGGTGTGGGCCCCCTCTAGAACTTCTTTCGCCCAATATTTTTATATATTCTAGAAATAACTTCCGTGAAGTTTCAGGACTTTTGGAGCTGTGCAGAATAGGTCTCTAATATTTGCTCCTTTTCTAGCCCAGAATCCCAGCTGCCGGCATTCTCCCTCTTCATGTAAACCTTGTAAAATAAGAGAAAATAGGCATAAGTATTGTGACATAATCTGTAATAACAGCCCATAATGCAATAAATATCAATATAAAAGCATGATGCAAAATGGACGTATCAACTCCCCCAAGCTTAGACCTCGCTTGTCCTCAAGCGAAAGCCGAAATCGAAAAATATGTCCACATGTTTAGAGATAGAGGTGTCGAATAAAATACAGACATGAGGGCATCATGATCATTCTTAGAACATCAATATATATATATAGGGTCGTGCTATTCGTCACCCTAGGTGAGGAATAGTTATTCTTCACCCCTCTCTATTTTACCATCAATGCACTGTAATTTTACATTCCATAAGTTTTGTCTTATTTCCAACGCAAAAACAGACCATAAGAAAATATATAATCGCCGTAAAAAATATTTTATGTTATGTAAAATTACAAACGTAAAAACATAGTCTAAAATACACATAAACTGCAAATTCTCTTGTCTTATGACCTATATTTTTTATGTTCTTTTGTCAAAACTTACGTAGTGAATCAATAGAAATGTGACTATTTGAATTTGCAACGTAATTTAATTATGAAATGATTGTAAGATTACCTCGGGTGAAGAATAACTTATTCTGCACCCTGGGTGATGAATAGTAACACTATATATATATATATTCATATGATTTCTTATGCTAAAGTAACAATTCAATCACAATTTCAAGTATGAATCATAAACTTCATTGAAAACTAACAAACTCTAATTTCAGTCATTGAGGCAATTGCAATTTATCATAACATAGGAAAGAGTCAATATAAGAGCTTTTCAGCAAGTCCACATACTCAACTATCATTATTCTTTCATAATTGCTAGCACTCACGCAATATTTATGGGTATGGAGTTTTAAATCGGACACAGAGAAAGATAGGGGCTTATAGTTTTGCCTCCCAATGTTTTACCTCAAGGGTAATGTCAACAATAGTAGTTCATGAAAACTCACATCCAATTAGCTATATATGTCAAGATCTTTCCAAGACATTATGGTTGCCAAAGGATAAAATGTAAAAAGGAAAGGTGAAGATCACCATGACTCTTTGCATGAAGTATAAAACAGGAATAAAAGATAGGCCCTTCGCAGAGGGAAGCAGAGGTTGTCATGCGCTTTTATGGTTGGATGCACAAAATCTTAATGCGAAAGAACGTCACTTTATATTGCCACTTGTGATGTGGACCTTTATTATGCAGTCCGTCGCTTTTATTTCTTCCACATCACAAGATAGTATAAAGCTTATTTTCTCCGCACTAATAAGTCATACATATTTAGAGAGCAATTTTTATTGCTTGCACCGATGCCAACTTACTTGATGGATCTTACTCAATCCATAGGTAGATATGGTGGACTCTCATGGAAAAACTGGGTTTAGGGATATTTGGAAGCACAAGTAGTATTTCTACTTGGTGCAAATAATTGGTTAGCAAGAGAGGGAAAGGAAAGCTCAACATGTTGGATGATCCATGACAATATAATTTATCTCAGATGTAAGAAAACATAATCCATTACGTTGTCTTCCTTGTCCAACGTCAACTCTTTAGCATATCATACATTAATGAGTGCTCACAATCATAAAAGATGTCCAAGATAGTATATTTATATGTGAAGACCTCTCTTTATTTATTACTTCTTATTAATTGCAACGATGACCAAAACTATGTTTGTCAACTCTCAACAACTTTTATTCATCAAAATGTTTATATGTGAGCTCATTACTCTCCATAAGATCCATATGATCTCTTTATTTCTTTTTATTTCTTCTCTTTTATTTTATTCCCTCAAGATCATAGTAAGGTAATCAAGCCCTTGACTCAACACTAATCTTTGTTATATATAGCTCACGGACTCGATTACATAGAAGGATCATAAAGCAAAACTCACAACTAGATCATACTAAAACTTTATTCTACTAGATCAAGATATTATCAAAAGGATCAAACTAAGAAAAATGGTAAAGGTAAAAGTGATGGTGATACGATACCGGGGCACACCCCCAAGCTTGGCAGTTTCCAAGGGGAGTGCCCATACCCGATGTGATTATATCTCTTTTGTCGATGAAGGAGATGGAGTTGTTGGTGATGTAGGCTTGTCATTCCTCTTCCAAGGCATAGGCTCACCATCATAGAAGGATGATAGAGTCTCCAGAATCCTCAAATCTGCAGCCAAACTCATCCTCTTGAATCTTTATTCATACTCACAGTTTGGATTTTGTAGGTCATAGATCTGGGCTTGGAGGTGCTCGATTTTCTCATGAAGCTTGAAGATGGCCTCCCCAATGCTCTTGGCGTCCATCTTGTGGTTGTTGGTGAACTCCGTGATCATTATGTGATTGGAGTCGAGTCAATGCTCCACCATCTCCTGACACTTGAAAAGTTGTTGCTCCATTGCCTCGAGCCTTGTCTCCACGCTTCCGGTTCTCCTTGGTCCCTGAACATCCTGGATGTGCAACAACCCCTCACGCATCTCAATGGTTTGAGGGTGTTGAAGCACCACCGCGATGTAGGGGTTGATGACCTTCTCAAAGAACTTGTCCTTGGGGGCACTTGAAGACGACATGGCGACCTACATCAAAAGAAGTATCGTGCAAGAAAACGGAGTCTGGAGGGCACACGAGGTGCCCATGAGGCAGGGGGCGCACCCAGGGGGGTAGGGCGTGCCCTCCACCCTCGTGGAGGCCTCGTTTCCTTTCCGGTCTTCTTCTTATTTTCCTATTTTCTTAAATATTCCACAACGGAGAAAAAATGCCATTAGAACTGTTTTGGAGTCGGTTTACTTACCGTACCACGTACCTATTCCTTTTCGGAGTTTGAAACATTCCGGAAAGTGTCCCTTATGTATTCCTCTGGGGTTACGGTTTCAATAACATTAGTTTCGACATTTATAGGATTACCTAAGATATAATGTTTGATTCTTTGACCGTTCACCACCTTCGGATTTGTGCCCTCGAAGTTGTTGATTTTTATGGCATCGGAACGATAGACCTCCTCGATGACGTCAGGACCTTCCAATTTAGAGAGAAGTTTGCCTGCAAAAAATCTTAAATGAGAGTTTTAGAAGAGTACATAATCACCTACGTTAAACTCACGCTTTTGTATCCTTTTATCATGCCATCTTTTAGCTTTTTCTTTAAACAGCTTGGCATTTTCATAGGCCTGGGTTCTCTATTCATCGAGTGAGCTAATGTCAAATAACCTCTTTTCACCGGCAAGTTTGAAGTCATAGTTGAGCTCTTTGATAGCCCAATATGCCTTATGTTCTAGGTAAGAGACATGCGTTACCATAAACCATTTTATACGGAGACATACCCATAGGATTTTTATATGCAGTTCTATATGCCCATAATGCATCATCAAGTTTCTTGGACCAATTCTTTCTAGAGCTATTAACAGTGCTTTGCAAAATTAATTTAAGCTCTCTGTTGCTAAGTTCTACTTGACCACTAGACTGTGGGTGATAAGGAGATGCAATTCTATGATTAACATCATACTTAGCAAGCATTTTACGAAAGGCAATATGAATAAAATGTGAACCACCATTAGTCATTAAATATCTAGGGACTCCAAACCTCGGAAAAATAACTTCTTTAAGCATCTTAATAGAGGTGTTATGATCAGCACTACTAGTTGGAATAGCTTCTACCCACTTAGTAATGTAATCAACATCAACTAAAATATGTGTATATCCATTAGAGGAAGGAAAAGGTCCCATATAATCGAAGCCCCAAACATCAAATGGTTCAATAACAAGTGAATAATTCATAGGAATTTCTTGACGTCTACTAATATTACCAATTCTTTGACATTCATCACAAGATAAGACAAACTTACGGGCATCCTTGAAGAGAGTAGGCCAATAAAAACCGGATTGCAGTACCTTGTGTGCAGTTCTATCTCCAGCATGGTGTCCTCCATAAGCCTCGGAGTGACACTTGCGTAGGATCTGTTCCTGTTCATGCTCAGGTACACAACGCCTAATAATACCATCTACTCCTTCTTTATAAAGATGTGGTTCATCCCAAAAGTAATGTCTCAAATCATAGAAAAACTTCTTCTTTTGCTAGTATGTGAAACTAGGTGGTATAAATTTAGCAACAATGTAATTAGCATAATCAGCATACCATGGAGCAGTATGAGAAGCATTTATGACATTTAATTGTTCATCAGGGAAGCTATCGTCAATAGGTAGTGGGTCATCAAGAACATTTTCTAACCTAGACAAGTTGTCTGCAACGGGGTTCTCAGCTCCCTTTCTATTAATAATATGCAAATCAAATTCTTGTAGCAAGAGAACCCATCTAATAAGTCTAGGTTTAGCATCCTTCTTTTCCATAAGGTATTAAATAGAAGCATGATCAGTGTGAATAGTTACTTTAGAATCAACAATACAAGGTCTGAACTTATCACAAGCAAAAACAACTGCTAAAAATTCTTTTTCAGTAGTAGCATAATTTCTCTGGGCATTGTCTGGAGTTTTACTAGCATATTGGATGACATTCAGCTTCTTATCAACTCTTTGCCCTAGAACAGCACCTACAACATAATCACTAGCATCACACATAATTTCAAAAGGTAAATTCCAATCGGGTGGCTGAACAATAGGTGCAGAAATCAAAGCTTTCTTAAGTATTTCAATTGCTTCTACACAATCATCATCAAAGACAAAAGGAATATCTTTTTGTAATAGGTTAGTCAGAGGCCGAGAAATTTTTGAGAAGTCCTTGATGAACCTCCTATAAAAGCCGGCATGACCAAGGAAACTTCTTATACCTTTGATGTCCTTGGGACACGACATCTTTTCAATAGCATCAACTTTAGATTTATCAATTAACTTCAATACCTCTTTCAGAAATTTTATGCCCCAAGACAATACCTTCATTAACCATAAAGTGGCACTTCTCCCAATTCAAGACAAGATTAGTTTCTTCACATCTCTGCAAAACTTGATCAAGGTTACTCAAGCAATCATCAAAAGAGGATCCATAAACGGAGAAATCGTCCATGAAAACCTCACAAATCTTTTCACAAAAGTCAGAGAATATAGCCATCATGCATCTTTGAAAGGTAGCAGGTGCATTACATAAACCAAAAGGCATACGTCTATAAGCAAAAGTACCGAAAGGGCAAGTAAAAGTGGTCTTTGCTTGATCATCAGCTGACACAGGTATTTGAGAGAAGCCAGAGTAACCATCTAGAAAGAAAAAATGTGTATGTTTGGATAATATTTCTAGCATTTGATCAATGAAAGGCAAAGGGTAATGATCTTTTTAGTAGCTTTATTCAATTTGCGGAAATCAATTACCATCCTATAACCTGTAATAATTCTTTGTGGAATCAATTCATCTTTATCATTAGGAACGATAGTAATACCTCCCTTCTTAGGGACACAATGGACAGGACTTACCCACTGACTATCAGCAACGGGATAAATTATACCTGCCTCAAGGAGCTGTAATATTTCCTTTCTTACCACTTCTTTCATCTTAGGATTTAGCCGTCGTTGGTGATCAATAACTGGTTTGGCGTCTTTCTCCAAATTTATTTTGTGTTGACATAGAGTGGGACTAATGCCCTTAAGATCATCAAGAGTATATCCAATAGCAGCACGGTGCTTCTTCAGAGTTTTCAATAATCTCTCTTCTTCATGCTCTGAAAGGTTAGCACTAATAATAACAGGATATATCTTCTTTTCATTAAGATAAGCATAATTCAGAGTATCAGGCAATGGTTTATGCTCAAACACGGGATCACCCTTGGGTGGAGGAGGATCCCCTAGGATTTCAACAGGCAAGTTGTGTTTCAGAATAGGTCCCTATTTAAAGAATACTTCATCTATTTCCCTTCTTTCATTCATGAACATATCATTTTCATGGTCTAGCAAATATTGTTCTAAAGGATCAGTAGGAGGCACAACAATAGAAGCAAGACCAATAATTTCATCTTTACTAGGCAATTCCTCATCATGGGGTTGTCTATGAAACTTAGAAAAATTAAACTCATGAGACATATCCCCTAAACCAACAGAAACAATATCCTTATTGCAGTCCATCTTAGCATTAACAGTATTCAAGAAGGGTCTACCAAATATAATGGGACAAAAGCTATCTTGTGGGGAACCAAGAACAAGAAAATCAGCAGGATATTTAACCTTCCCACACAAGACTTCAACATCTCTAACAATCCCAATTGGTGAAATAGTATCTCTATTGGCAAGCTTAATGGTGACATCTATATCTTCTATCTCAGTAGGTGCAATATCATGCATAATTTCTCTGTATAAGGAATGAGGTATTGCACTTGCACTAGCACCCATATCACATAAGCCATGATAGCAATGATCTCCTATTTTAACAGAAATAATAGGCATGCCTACAACAGGTCTATGTTTATTTTTAGTATCAGGTCTAGCAATTCTAGCAGTCTCATCACAGAAGTAAATAACATGCCCATCAATATTATTGTCCAAGAGATATTTAACAGCAATATTAGGTTCAACTTTAAATTACTCAGGGGGTTTGTGTGTCCTAATATTACTTTTGTTGACTATAGTTGAAAATTTAGCATGATCCTTTATTCTAACAGGGAAAGGAGGTTTCTCAACATAAGAAGTAGGAACAACAGGATCATTATAAGTGATAGTCTTTTCTTCAACTTTAATAGGTGCAACTACTTTTACTTCAATGGGAGGATTATATTTAAACCACTTATCCTTAGGGAGATCAACATGAGTAGCAAAGGGTTCACAAAAGAAAGCTACTATCTCGGAGTCAAGTCCATATTTAGTGCTAAATTCACGAAATGCATCGGTATCCATAAAGGATTTAACACAATCAAACTTAGGTGTTATACCTGACTCCTTACCTTCGCCGAGGTCCCAATCTTCAGAGTTGCATTTAATTCTTTACAATAAATCCCATTTGAATTCAATAGTCTTCATCATAAAAGATCCAGTACAAGAAGTATCGAGCATGGAGCGATTACTGAGAGAAAGCCGAGCATAAATATTTTGAATAATCATTTCTCTTGAGGGCTCATGATTGGGGCATGAATATAACATTAGCTTAAGCCTCCCCCAAGCTTGAGCGATGCTTTCTCCTTCGTGAGGCCAGAAATTATATATATAATTACGATCACGATGAACAAGATGCATAGGATAAAACTTCTGGTGAAATTCCAATTTCAATCGCTTATAGTCCCATGATCCCATATCATCACATAGCCTATACCATGTCAATGCATCTCCCTTCAAAGATAAAGGGAAGACATTCTTCTTGATAACATCATTGGGCATACCTGCAAGCTTAAATAATCTAAAAACTTCATCCACATAGATTAAGTGTAAATCGGGATGCAATGTTCCATCTCCTGCAAAAGGATTAGCTAGCAGTTTATCTATCATACCCGAAGGAATTTCAAAGTAACATTTTCAGTAGGTTTAGTAGGTTGAGGAGAAACTCGTTGCTCTACTGGTCGTGGTGAAGATACCCGGAACAAGCCCCTCAAAGGATTATGTTCCATAGTAACAAGTGACAGTAAATTTCAGCACACTATATAAATTTTTCCTTACCAAATTCCACCTACCAAAGGCGTTTCACTCCCCGGCAACGGCGCCAGAAAAGAGTCTTGATGACTCACAAGTATAGGGGATCTATCGTAGCCTTTTAGATAAATAAGAGTGTCGAACCCAATGAGGAGCAGTAGGAAATGATAAGCAGTTTTCAGTAAGGTATTCTCTGCAAGCACTGAAATTATCGGTAACAGATAGTTTTGTGATAAGGTAATTTGCAACGAGTAGCAAGTAATAAAAGTAAATAAGGTGCAGCAAGATGGCCCAATACTTTTTGTAGCAAAGGACAAGCCTGGACAACTCTTATATGAAGGAAAGCGCTCCCGAGGACACATGGGAATTATCGTCAAGCTAGTTTTCACCATGTTCATATGATTCACGTTCGGTACTTTGATAATTTGATATGTGGGTGGAGCGGTGCTTGGTTACTGTCCTTACTTGCACAAGCATCCCACTTATGATTAACCCCCATTGCAAGAATCCGCAACTACAACAAAAGTATTAAGGTAAACCTAACCATAGCATGAAACATATGGATCCAAATCAGCCCCTTATGAAGCAACGCATAAACTAGGGTTTAAGCTTCTGTCACTCTAGCAACCCATGATCTAATTATTACTTCCCAATGCCTCCCTCTAGGCCCAAACAATGGTGAAGTGTCATGTAGTCAATGTTCAAATGACACCACTAGAGGGATGACAACATATATCTCATCAAAATATCGAACGAATACCAAATTCACATGACTGCTAATAGCATGACTTCTCCCATGTCCTCAGGAACAAATGTAACTACTCACAAAGCATATTCATGTTCATAATCAGAGGGGTATTAATACGCATAATGGATGTGAACATATGATCTTCCACCAAGTAAACCAAGTAGCATCAACTACAAGGAGTAATCAACACTACTAGCAACCCGAAGGTACCAATCTGAGGTTTGGATGCAAAGATTGGATAGAAGAGATGAACTAGGGTTTGAGATGAGATGGTGCTGGTGAAGATGTTGATGGAGATTGACCCCCTCCCAATGAGAGGATCGTTGGTGATGACGATGGTGATGATTTCTCCCTCTCGGAGGGAAGTTTCCCCGATAGAATAGCTCTGCCGTAGCCCTAGATTGGTTCCGCCAAGCTTCCGCCTCGTGGCGCTAGAGTTTCGTCCCGAAAGCTTTCTTATGATTTTTTCCTCGACGAAATACTTGATATAGCAGAAGATGGGCATCGGAGGGCCACCAGGGGGCCCACGAGGCAGGGGGCACGCCCCCACCCTCGTGGCCAGGGTGTGGGCCCCTCTCGAACTTCTTTCACCCAATATTTTTTATATATTCTGGAAATAACTTCCGTGAAGTTTCAGGACTTTTGGAGCTGCACAGAATAGGTCTCTAATATTTGCTCCATTTCCAACCTAGAATCCCAGCTGCCGGCACTCTCCCTCTTCATGTAAACCTTGTAAAATAAGAGAAAATAGGTGTAAGTATTGTGACATATGTGTAATAACAGCCCATAATGCAATAAATATCGATATAAAAGCATGATGCAAAATGGACGTATCAAGGACCGGCACCGCGGTGGGTGGAGGGGCACGCACGAGCAGGGGCATGGGCGCGGCGGGTGCAACCAAACGCGTGGGGCCGGCACCACGGTTGGTGGAGGGGCGTGCACGGGCACAGGTACTGTCGCTGGCATGTACACGAGCTCGCGTGGGTCCGCGGAGACCTCGCTGATGCCCACGGCTTCGAGCTCTGCGATAGTGCTCGGCAACCAGCCCATACGGGGATGGTCGCTGGCGCGGGAATGGGGATGGGAGCTGGGACGGGAGTGGGGGCAGCAACCACCGCGGCCATCTCGTTCTGGGCCATGTCCATGAGGCCCCATTCCTCCTTATTTTCTATCTCCTCCGGCTCGGAGTCGACTTCACCAAACTTGAAGACTAGTGGCAGATGATCATTCTACGCCATGGCGTTGGTGGAGGTCTGCGGGAGGGAGGGGAATGGGAGGCAAACAGTAAGGCCGCCCGTATTAAACAGCGGCTCGAGCGCCATTAATGGAGAGGAAGGCAGGCGACCATGGAAGTCAAAGGGCTCGCTTCCTAGTCAGCCTGTGCAGCGTACAGCTCGCACGCTTCCCGGTGAGCCTACGCATTGGAGGACAACTTGCATGCCTCTCGGTCAGCTTGTGCACCAGACTCCACTCGCACGCCTCTCATTCAGTCAAGGTCAAGTAGCTGTCCGCATGTCCCAGTGAACGGTTAACAGAACGCACACAATTTCAATTATACAACCATTTGAGATATTAAATTAGTAGCTATTTTTTCAAGATGACTTTGTTGGCTATTATTCGAGTGCGCCTTATCTCAAAATCGACACGAAAAATAACACAACATGTCGGGTGCCATTCCATGAAAGCATGCCAAGTTTCATGAATTTCCGACGAGTTTTGGATTTACTAGAATTTAAAAACAAATTATCTCAATGTTTTGCCGGCAATCAACGGTGCCCTGGTGTTTGAAATTCATTCCAATTTCTTGCATGGGACCTAAGCATGCACCCAAGGACAAAAATTTGAATTTTCAACCAATTTATATGCATTAAAGCATGTGCATGTAGTTCAAATTTCAATTATGCACATAAATGCATTGAGAACTCAATTAATGCATAAAAATGTCCAAACGAACCCCAAAAATCCCAAAAATTGACACAACACTCCTGTTGTTCTATGTTGACACGAGAAATTTTTTGAAAGCAATAAGAGGCAATGAATATCGTTTCGTCCCCAAAGGTGGGACGTTCCCTACCGAAACCATCACGCCTGTTGTGAGAAGCTCTGGTTTGTGAGAAGCATATCCCCAAAATTGCCCCAAATGGGACACAAAAATTTACCACGACATGTTGATGTCGCTCCATGATAGCATGCCAAGTTTCAGGAATTTCAGACGAGCTTTGGATTTACTAGAATTTAAGAACCAATTATCTCAAAATTTGCGGCCGAGTGACCGTGGCAGGGTGTTTGACATTCATTCCCATTTCTTGCATGGGACCTAAGCATGCACCCAAGGACACATATTTGATTTTTCAACCATTTTATATGCATTAGAGCATGTGCATGTAGTTTGAATTTGAATTATGCACATAAATGCATTGAAAACTCAAATAATGCATAAAAATGTCCAAACGAACCCCGAAAAATCCCAAAAATTGACACAACGCTCATGTTGTTCTATGTGGACACAAGAAAATGTTTGAAAGTAATAAGAGGCAATGGATATCGTTTCGTCCCCAAAGGTGCGACGTTCCCTACCGAAACGATCATGCTTGTTGTGAGAAGCTCTGGTTTGTGAGAAGCATATACCCAAACCTGCCCCAAATGGGACAAAAAAAATATCACGGCATGTTGATGCCGCTCCATGATAGCATGCCAAGTTTCATGAATTTCAGACGAGTTTTGGATTTACTAGAATTTAAAAACTAGGTATCTAAATGTTTGCGGCCAAGTGACGGTGGCAGGGTGTTTGACATTCATTCCCATTTCTTGCATGGGACCTAAGCATGCACCCAAGGACAAAGATTTGATTTTTCAACCAATTTATATGCACTGGAGCATCTGCATGTAGTTCAAATTTGAATTATGCACATAAATGCATTGAAAACTCACTTAATGCATAAAAATGTCCAAACGAACCCTGAATAATTGTAATTCTTTTAGGACACACATATAGTTGCATGTTCACTTCAGATAAAAGGTCTAGCGATTCAAACACCATCCATGGCTGCTGTGACCCCATTATGTAATTCAAATCAACACGAAAAATCAAGTAGATCCAACACAGTTTATTACAACCAACCGTGCGAGATGCAGCACAAAATATCTTGGAGCACCGTTGGAGTATAGTACGCATACGGCTTACGCGGGAAGGTGTGACGGCTACAGTCCACAGCCCGCTTTGAATAAGGGACCGCGTCTGATGACACTTTGCTGTAACGCCCACAATGCGGCTATAGCTCCCATGTGTCGAGGCACGACTTAGAGGCATAACCGCATAGTGGTTTTGTCGCAAGAAGGATCATCTTCACAACATCCCATGTAATGAACAAGAAAGGGATAAATAGATTTGGCTTACACTCCCCACGTCACACAATATTCAAATAAGTCAGACATCAAGAGAGTACACTCATAGTCTGACTATGGACAACCAAATGAAAAAGAAGATAACCCAACTGCTTATATTGACCCGACCTCAGATGGTCAAGTCTCTGTGCATAAGTGTCATCCCTGGATCGGTAATGCTGACACACACACAGTACTTGATGGATTTATAACAGAGTGTAATCACACACTTATTACATCGAATGACTCAAAAGAGAACTTATTACAATAATATGGCTTAAGGCCATCTAAATACGATAACAACGAAAGGCTTGGAAGATAAAGTGAGTCCATCAACTCCAACGGCATAGCTGAGTGCACGACAAACGACCTAGCGCACCTTACTCTTCTTCTGAAAAGTCTACAACATGACATGTTGCAGCCCAAAAACGGGTCAACAATATAACACAATAGAGCAATGAACAGGTAAATGCTATCACTACATGCATATATGGCTGGTGGAGGCTCTATGGTTATAATGGTTTTGCGAAAAGCCAATTTTTTCCTACAACAAAGGAATATATTTTATTTAGCTATCATGGTAGTTGTTAAACATTGAGAAGGTTCCTCCAACTCAATCCCAATTAGAAAGTAATTAACAACCCAACAAATTAAGTAATAGAGTGATGAGATCAATATGATAATGCAAGATCCAGATACTCAAGATGTCCATAACCGGGGACACAGCTAACCATGATTAGTTTGTACACTCTGCAGAGGTTTGTGCACTTTTCCCCACAAGACTCGATCTCCTCCGTTGGATTTCTTGCACTACATGGTGTTTGAGAAACGGGTGACCGAGACACAGTTTTTCAGAAGCATTAACTCTAACCCTGGGTAGACCGTACCAACCTACATCCCCTACATCTGCTAGCCTACCACTGGAAGAGGTCATGCAACTTACTCCACTATGCTAGAGCCCATAATAGCTTGTGGCTGCACACGGAAGTTTCTAGCATGAATAATCTTATGACCCCTTTGAGCCTGGGTGGCGAACCATAGGATGATCACACGGGTACTCCGGGATATCCTAGGACAACACTGGATTCTCCAGGTGCCCGCAACCAATCCACCTAGATGTGTGTTTAAGTAGCCACCTTAAGTTAACCATTATTTAACAATCTCACATTTGTCATGGATACTCTCAAACCCAATCCATGTCTACGAGAATAGCATGGCGATATAAGCATAACGTAGAAGTAACTCCCATGGGTTTGATAATAAAAGGGCAATAGGTTCTACCTCATCATCTACTTCCCAAAAACCCATATGTTAAGCGATCCTACTCATGCAATGTTTGGGGGTTGAAACTAATGCATAGAAACTGGGTAAGAAAAGAGTATGATCAAAGTGTTACCTGCCTTGTTGATGATCAGCAAAACCTAGTGACTCGTAGTAGCACATTGTGCACTCCGGGAATTCTATCGCAAACAAACAATAGCATACATAAGAAATCAAGCAAAGATGCATGGGTAAAACTCAAATAAGAAGATCGAATCTGAAAACTCAACTAAAGAGATTCGATCTGCAAAAAGAATCAATCAAATCGGAGCTACGAAATAGAAACTACGGTCAAAAGAACTTCGAAAACAAAACTGCTTGAAACCAAATTTTAATTAGTCAACAACCTTGTTCAAGTTGAATAAGAAGAAAGAGGGGCTCGAGACGATGATTTTGGCGCTGATTTCACTGGATTTGGACAAACGATTGAAGTTACGAGGGTCTGAAGATCAGGGGCTAATCTGTGATAAAAATAATCACGGATAGGTCCCTGGCCGAAAATAAATTAAAAAAAGAAAAGACTAACGAACGAACGTTCGCTATCTGAACCTAACCGACAAACAACATACCTTTAAACGAACGATCGGACGAATGTCCGCTAAGCAAATAAACCAAATGAAAAACCGATCTAAGAAAATAAACCGGAAACTGAAAAAACTAGGGTTAACCGAAAGAAAAACCGACTGGTCAACGCGGTCAACGGCGGTGGCTCCGGTGAGATCCTACGCGGAACGGGCGGGACGGAGGCGGCGGCGACTGGCCGCGCGGGTCCGGCGGCAGCGCGGCTAGGGTTAGAGTTTCGGGCGGCATGGCCGCTTGGGTGGGATGGGGCGGCTCGGCCTCGACTTAAAAAGGCCTGGCGGCAGTGTCCGAGTAAGACACGGCCCGTTAGGTCGGTGCGTGTTTTTTTTAAACAGACAGAGTAAAATAAATAAAAGAAATACCAAACGATGTCCAAAAATCCTGAAATAAATTTTCATGGTCCTCCTATAATATTTCGGACAAAGTGAACATTTATTTGGGCTAAGAAAGAAATTTTGAAAATGCATATGTTTCTAATCCAATTAAAATAGCAATAAAATTCGAATAAAATTATTTATTTGATTTTAACATTTTTCCTCCAATATTTCATTTTATCTCCTCTCATATATTTTATTATGAAATATTTTTGGAGAGAAAAATAATAAAACCAAAACGATCCTTGTTTCGATATTTGAGAAAATTCAAATATGAGAACGGTGAAATCCCAACTCTCGTGGGTCCTTGAGTCGCTTAGGATTTTCTAGGATCGCAAAGCAAGATGCAATAAAATATGATATGCATGAATGACCTATGTATAACATTCAAATTGGAAATTTGGGATGTTACAAACCTACCCCCCTTAAGATGAATCTCGTCCTGGAGATTCGGGATGGCTAGAAAATAGGTGTGGGTGGTCTTTCCGTAGAACATCCTCTTGTTCCCAGGTAGCTTCATCCTCGGTATGGTGGCTCCAATGAACTTTGCAAAACTTGATAACCTTACTGTGTGTGATTCGGCTGGAAAACTCGAGAATCTTGATAGGTTTCTCCTCATAGGTCAGATCACTATCCAACTGAATTGCTTCCAAGGGCACTGTATCTCTCAGAGTAATATCGGCCATCTCTGGATGGCACTTCTTCAACTAGGAAACGTGAAATACATCATGAACTCCTAACAGTCCTTCTGGTAACTCCAACTTGTCGGCTACTTCTCCCATACGTTCCAAAACTTGGTATGGTCCTACAAATCTTGGGGCTAACTTTCCCTTAACTACAAAACATTTAACTCCTCGTAGAGGTGACACACGAAGATATGCTTTATCTCCGATTTTGTAAACTACCTCCTTGCGTTTTGAGTCTGCATAACTTTTATGCCTGGACTGAGCTACCTTTAGTCTATCTCGAATCAGCTTAACCTTCTCTTCTGACTCTTTAATTAAATCTGGTCCAAACAACTGACGGTCTCCAACTTCATCCCACATCAACGGTGTCCTGCACCTCCTTCCATACAAAGCTTCGAAAGGTGCCATCTTCAAACTGGCCTGGTAGCTATTGTTGTATGAGAACTCCACGCAAGGAAAATTTTCATCCCAACTAGATCCATAATCGAGCGCACAAGCTCTCAACATGTCTTCCAGAATCTGATTGACTCTCTCGGTCTGTCCATCTGTCTGCAGATGAAAGGCCGTACTAAACTCTAGCCTGGTTCCCAAAGTCTCGTGCAGCTGGTGCCAAAACTTTGAAGTAAATTGTGTTCCTCTATCTAATACGATAGTCCATGGAACTCCATGCAGACATACGATCCTGGTCATATATATCTTGGCCAACTTCGCACTTGTATAGGTGGTTTTCACTAGGATAAAGTGAGCCACTTTGGTCAACCGATCAACTACTACCCAGATAGAGTCATATCCCGATCGGGTCCTGGGTAACCAGGTGATAATATCCATGCCAAGCTTATCCCACTTCCATTCGGGTATCGTCATAGGCTGCAGTAATCCTACTGGCTTCTGATGTTCTGCCTTCACTCTCTAACATACATCACATACGGCTACATACTCGGCAATATACTTCTTCATACCAGTCCACCAGAAACGCTCCTTCAAATCCAAATACATCTTGGTGTTTCCGGGGTGTATCGAGTATGGCGAGTCATGAGCCTCCTGAAGTATCAACTTCCTGATCTCTGCATTATTGGGTACATAAATACGGTCCTCAAACCACAAGGTGTCGTGCTCATCCTCATGAAAACCTTTGGCCTTTCCCTTGCTCATTTTCTCCTTTATCTCGGCAATTTGTTTGTTATCCTTCTGATCTTCTCGAATCTTTCCCAATAATGTTGACTGAACCTCCAATGCTGCAACAAAACCTCTACACTACAAAAAAACACTTCCGTGATGATACGTGTTTGTCACAGTAGGTCGCTTTTTTTGTCATGCATGTACATCCATGACAAATTTATGACAGAATCAAGATAGTCGTACATGTGCTGTCGTAGAAGTGTTCCATGACATTACCAAAATTATCATCACGGAAGTGTCCACTTCCATGATGATAAATCGCGCGGCACGGAAGTGCTTTCGTCAAGGGTGACCAACACGTGGCATCCACCGTAACGGAACGCCGTTAAGCTATCGGGTCGGGTTTTGGATCCGATAACCCGTTAACAACCACGACCAATGGGGATTTTCCACGTGTAAAATCATCATTGGCTGGAGGAAACACGTGTCGGCTCATCATTGGGACAGATGTCAACCACTCATTGGACGGAAGGTGCCTATGATATGTCGACACGTGGCACGGCCCAACAGTGGCCCATTCCTGTGAAAAGGCTGGCCCATTTGACTTGGTCAAAAGCTGGCGGGCCGGCCCATGGAAAGCCTGTTAACGGCCTGTTGGAATATAGCCCATTTACAACCCGCTAACCCAAGGCCCGTTACACCCTATCCGAATTAGGCCCAGTAGCGTCATCTAGGCCATCCAATATGATTCCAGCCCGTTTTCACTTCTGTCCCATGTATGGCCATGACGTCTTTCGGCCCGTATGAGGCCCTATGTAACTCTTGGCCTACTAACGGCCCGTAGTGAAACTGGGCCATAACGAACAGTGTATCACTTTACACCCATTGACGGCCCGTGGTGAAACTGGCCCGTAATGGACAGTGTATCACTTTATACCCATTAATGGCCCGTTATTCCGTTGGGCCATTTCCAGCCCATGTTATCTTTCGGCCTTCTCAGAGCCCATTTATTCTTGGGCTGATTTCCAGCATTCGTTTACTTACGGCCTGTTACTGTCTTTTTCTGCTTGTGGGCCACATTCAGCCCGTGGTTACAGTCGGCCGATTTGTGGTCCGTTAATACATTGGGCCGATTTCATAGCGTCATCAAATATGGCCTATTAACGATGGCCCGTTATGGTCGGCCCATGAACGGACAATTCCAACTCTAGCCCGTTTACGGCCATAATGTTGTCTGTTTGGCCCATGTTTGGCCAATCGATTATACGGCCCGTATAAGGCCCATTGATAATACAGCCCGCAGAAGGCCCATTGTTTCTACAGCCCGTAGAAGGCCCATTATTTCTACGGCCAGTAGGAGGCCCAGTGTCACTATAGTAAATATTAGCCCATGGTTATTGTGGCCTAGTTTTAAAAAATAGGTTATTACAGCCACTAGCTAACCGCGGAAAAAGAACTGCAATGACTACAAGCAAACAAATAAACAAGACAACAAGGAAATAAATAAGCAAGCAACTAACGCTAGGCTATCACGGCTATTACACATATTACATCCACTGGGCATCAAAGTTCGCCACCAGTGCAAATATAGGGAACAAAGCAGCATATCATATACACTGGTTGTCAAAGTTGGCGACCAGCGCAAATAAGCGCCGCAGCAAAACAAATCCAGAACTGAAACCACTTTAGAAGATCTCAAGAAACAATATCCCGGGTACCCATAATGCTGGCAAGATGCTTAGCAAGCTTATTAACTTTCTCTTGTTTGGCGCTTAAATCCTCCAGCACTTGCTGTTGCAGCAGAAAATATGCATTTGAATTCTGCAGGGACTTCCTCAGTCCTTCAGCTTCCTGTCGCAGCACATCTGATCAATGTCTTTCAACTTGAAGTTAAGACTCAAGAAGACGAACTGATTCAGGCAGCGAGTTTGAAGAGCTTGTGCCAACAGTAGTGGCCAGTAACTCGAACACTACATCAAGACAGGACTTTTGGGTTCCCTCACTATCGTCAAGATAGTTTGTATCAGCTTTCTTGGAGACCAACAGGGATGTCTCACTATCTTGAACCTTATCTGCATTACTTCCTTTACCATTGGATAACGCGGTACTGTTCTCCAATATTTTGTCTGCATTCTAAAAGAGAAACAAGCAGACACATCACATGTTTACCATGTTGTATATGAAACTCATTTTGGTAAATGAGTTCAGTAGTAAAGTGGACAGGATAACAGCATGAAACAAACATATATCTATCTACCATGGTCACTTTATGGTCTATACCATTCTAGTTTTTGTTGCCAAATCAAGATAGAGACACAGTTCAAATAATATTTGTTCAAGACAAAGCAGAATAGACAGAATATAAGTGTGGGTAACTATAGAGCAATAACAACACTTGTAATGTGCATGACATGAGAACATAACTGTTTATTCAATTGAAACTGAAATCAACATAGAGCAGGTTACAACAGCAAACCAGTTAAAGACACTGGTTTAAAACATACCTGTTGCGCCATTGGAGTTTCAATTCCATCCTTCAAATTTGAAAATAGTTGGTATGATTAAATACAGTCATGCAAGAGCAAAGGAGTATGAACCATAGCTACAGAACTTGACCTGAGAACAAATCTTCTTCTCCTTTAAGCATTTAGTTGGGATTCGGAGTGGTGGTCCTCGTGCTTTCGGCACTGCAGTTCCCTTACTAACTGCTCGTGTTTGGGTGCTTTGTGGTGGAGACGGTGCTGTGTCAACTTGAACTGGGTTACTATCTGCCGGGGTTGGGGTTAGAAGGGGTGTGGCTGGTTCTCTGTCCAACTGGGTAGGGGTACAATCTGCGAGAGTCTGGGTTATGTGTGGTGGATCTGGTCCTTGGGCAAGTACAACCGTGGTTCTATCTGCATCAACTGGTAGCACTATCTTTTCTGAAGACCCTGTTGTTGCTCCCTTAGATACTGCCATCACGCTCTCCAATTCAAATGGCTGATAAATAAGAAAAGTAATTGAAAGTATAGACATTGTATGATAGACAGGTGCAATGGATAGTGGGGAATAAAAGAGGGCATGAAATAATTCATATTTATGTTGTCTAACCAAACAGGATAGCATGACACAATTACACATATATGATGGCTAACTAAACAGGATAGCATGACACAATTTCACATTATGATGGCTAACTACAAAAGATGGAAAGACATAGTTCAAAATATGAGACTATGTAAATAGGATGACATGACATAACTATATAATGTGTTTATTAAATAGGTTGGCATGCCATAATTCAGATACATTCACGGATAGAATGCCATAATTCAAAATATGATGACTGTAAACACTAAACAGGATGAGATGATATAACTATATGATGTCTTTATTAAATGGGTTGCCATGCCATAATTCAGATAGATGATGTGTATGTACTATGTAAACATGAACGCATGATATAATTCAAATATATGATTTATATAGTAAGCAAGTAAGCAGATGGCAATCCATATATGATGTAAAAACTAAGCAATGCAAGACAACATGCATGACATGGGTAATATAACCCTGCCAAGTTTGAGCATAGACCTTAGGGGGAAAATAGGATTGGTCATCAGTCTTTGAATCCTCCTCTGCGGAGCTCGCTGTAACCAGCAAGATGTTTGCTTCAGCAGGTAGCATTGTCTGCTCTGAATACCTTGTTTTCATTCCAGATACTTCCATCACCGCTTCAAATGGCTGATGCATAGGAAGAGTAGCTGAATATACAAACATTGTCGCCAAATGGAACACGTAATACAAAAAAATGATAGCATGATATAATTCACATACATGATGATTGGCTAAACAGCATGGCATTGCATAATTCACATATATAATGTCTTGCAACAAGATGGCAATGTATAATTCACATATATAATGTCTTGCAACAAGATGGCAATGCATAATTCACATATATGGTAATTAGATACTGAACAGGTGGCATTCACACAAAGCATGTCTAAACTAATCAAATGACATAGCAATGCGAGACACCATACGCACGATATGAGCAACATAACCCTGCCAAGTTAGAGCATACACCTCGG
>NC_041384.1:249168882-249185820 GCF_002162155.2 Triticum dicoccoides | reverse complement strand
GACTAGTCGTCTGTCTCTGAATCCTCCTCTTTGGAGCTATCCGTAACCAGCGAGATATGCGCTTCATCAGATAGCGTAGTCTGCTCTGAAGACCTTGTTTTCACTCTAGAATTTGCCATCACCGTGTCAAATGGTTGATGCACACGAAGATCAGTTGAATGTAATAACATTGTTGACAAATGTAATATGTAACGAAAAAAAGGATGGCCTGATATAATTTACATATAAGATGACTGGCTAAGCAGGATGGCATTGCAAAATTCACATATATGAGGCCTGGCTAAACAAGATGGCGTTGCATAATTCACATAAACGATGAATAAACTAAACAGATGGCATTCACACAAAGTATGTCTAAACTAAGCAGATGACATATTTGATGTATAAAGTAAGCAATGCAAGACACCATATGCATGATATAACCAACATCAGCATGCCAAGTTAGAGCGAAGACCTCAGGGGGTAAATATGAGTTGTCTTCTCCTTCTAAATCCCCCTCAGAACAGATATCTTCCTCTCGATTACAATCCGAAATGCGTGGAGGAGGGGCTGCCTTTGCGCCTACCATGGAGCGACGTCTTCATGAAATTTTATTGCCAGACAAGGCTCGTCTCTTTTGCTCTACATGTTCAGTTCCATTATTTACAATAACTGTCATGCATAGGAATAAAACATAGTGAGATTATGTAAGGAGTGCATGCAGAAATCCATAGTGATGGTAGCAACCTGTGGATAGACCCAAAACCAATAATAGCAGGCAGATAATGGCTTCAGTTAAAAAATATAGATAATGGCAGATAATGGCTATTATGCTACTATCTCTTAGTCTTGTGCTTCATGAATAGGAATTTGAAAAGGAGGACAGGAGGAAATTAAAATTCCTACGTTTTTTCTTTCAAGGACACTAAGGGAACTAATCCGTGTGCTCAGTGGACAATATATATAACATGTAGAGTAAAAAAGAGATGCAACAAGTGTACAACCTCTTTGGCGAAGCCATGTCGATCTCAGCGTGATTGGGTTAGCCAGTGAGGATGCTCCGATTGACTTGGCTGTCGGAGGAGGGAAAGAAGATCTTAGGCGTCTGGAGATGGAGCCCGAGGTACTGCTCCGCTGTGATGGAGGGTTTCATTGTTGGAGCAGCTCCGGTGAGTTGTACGACGCCGAGGCTGAAGCAGGACAAGAGAGACAACAGATAACGTTATCCTGAGTGGAATTCTAATAGCATCTCCAATAGATGACGTAAAATACATAACCACAAAGTGCTAGATGTAAAATACATCAGCCGCTCATCTATGAACTTAACTGTCGAAACTGAATTTAACTGTCGAAACTTAACTTAACCGTCGAAACTGAATTTTGCTGTCGAAACTGGACGCACTAGCAAGGTGAGGCTACACGTCAGTCGACTGAATTTTTCATCTCTGGTCGGTCGATTTTGCAGCCGTTGGATACGAAATCAAGGGCCTGCGGTTCATCTTCAACCTCCACCCCCCTGAGCCGGCCAAACAGTAGCCCCCCACGGATGGCGGTGCGCCGCCCCGCCCGCCCCGAAAACACTCCCCACCGCCGGTCCGCCGCCGCCCCGGTCATACCTCTAGGCCCCCCGTGCCGAGCTTTTTCTCCGGCAATTCCCACGCCAACGCCCCTCCACCGCCGGCGACCACCGCCCCTATCCTGAACCCTAAGATAGATAGTGGGGTACCTCTCCGGCGAGCCCCCCTCCCCACTGCGGCTGGTTCTTCCTTCACCCCGGCGGCATCAGAGTGAAGTGTAGCTAAATTGGAGGAGCATCACAAGCAAGAGCAAGAGCAGCAGCTCGAGCAAGAGCAATAGCAAGAGTAGACTAGGAAGGGGACCGAGAGCAAGAGAAGAGCAGCAGTGCGAGCAAGAGCTAATGAGCAGCAGGTCCTACTGATGTGGACGTCACCGCCGAGGGAGCGACGCCGTGGAGGAAGTTGCCGGCGACGCCGCCGTGGATGGAGTCGTGCCGTGTCGGCTCGGGACCGAGCACCGGCAGCACCATGAGATCGAATCAAGAAGAAAATGCAGCGATTAGTGTACAACCTCTTTGGTGGCGCCGATTAGGCCGCAGCTTCATCCGAGGAAACGGTGATGATGATGCTCTTCCGGTGGTGCAGGTGAAGACGGCGGTGTGGGAATGGAGGTGGCGTGAAAGACGAGGGGAACGTCGAGGCAGCTCCTTGGAGGTGGAGGACGGTGTGGCTGAACTGGCGGGACGATGAGATTGACGACGGATCCTCATCTGGTACGGTGGATGAGGGACGTCGAGGTGTTGTTGTGGACGACGTCGTCAGGGAGGAGGCTCCGGCTGGGTGGCGGATGGAGTAGGGTGTGGGGTTTCGTCGCGGGTTTTCGCGGCCTCGGTGTACGAATGGGTGGGCGGATGGGATGGAAGTGGGGAACCATGGCTTAGAGATGTGCTTGTCCGAAAGGTGGGGTAAGTTACGAAAGTACCCCCACCAATTTGTGGCGGTTCTTTCGGTTCAGGGGTACCACGGGCATTTCGCATGACGGGATTTCACAGGAGGTGGGAGTTTTCGCACGCATTGTAATTTCGGAATAGCAAGGCGTGGGTTGAGATGGAGGGAGTTGTCGGAGCACAACGAGACAAAGATATATCTTAAATATTTCGGGCTAACAAGGCGCGGGTTGAAATTTCCGTACAAGCCTAACATGTACTGTACCAAATCAATGCGCCCTACAAATGTCATTCAAAACTTTGAATCCATGTTATGTTCAATTAAAATATTTCGCTACGTGTATAATGCATGCAACCTACTACTCAAATGAACGTTTTAGTGCATTCCAAACGTATATACTACCGCTTCAATATGAACTAAATTTGAATTCGTTTCTCTATTTGAATAAGATCTACAGTAATGATTGTTGTGAAGTCAAAGCATTTGAATTCGTTTCTCTGTTTTAATAAGATCTACGATCATCATTATTGTCAAGTTAAACCAGTGTTTGTGTATTATCTTCACAGCACACGACATGATTAGTCTCGAGTTACATATGAACTATGTGTACTATATGAACTCAAACTAGAGTTATTGAATCCACTTTATTTTGATTTCAAATCACATTACATTTCTAGCTCTAGCTAGATATTCATAATCTAAACCATGTCTCATATGTATAATGTGTTTATCACATTATGTATGGTGCCCCTCCCCATACGCCTACAAGTATTTAGATGTGAGTTGCAAACACCACACATTACTACAAATTCAAATAAAATGTGAGAATGTTCGATATATAGTATTGTTTAGATTGTTCGATATTTAGTTGTAAGCTGCAAACGCCACACATTATCAGAAATTCAAATAAAATGTGAGATTGTTTGATGTATAGTATGGTTTAGATTGTTCGGCATTTAGCTGTGAGTTGCAAACACCATGCATTATCACATTATGGTATAACATGTGCACAGCACGTGTATCACCGCTATATTCATGCATGCAATGTTTAAAACACTATGATCTCCTATTCAAATATATGAATCCGCTTTCATATCAAATTATGATCTTTGTTAGTCTCTTACACCCACACAATCCTCTAACCTTTGTAGCTACCACTAACTTTCTCTCATGCATGCACACGCCCTCCTCGCCCTCCTCCTCCCTCGGCATTCTATCCACCGGGCACATTCATTTTTTTCTTTAGGTCGTTCTCCCAGAGTCTCCACAACTCCTTTCTGACACACACCGATCGATAAACCTCTCTAGCGATGCCTGCCTACAACATACAAACACACCTTCAATCTCCTCCTTTATGTGTCCTTGCCTCATGTCTCTCATACGGTCAGACACACGTGTAAACTCTCGCCCCTCTTTTCATCGCTCTCTCACAACCGCACACTCCTCCCCCTATCTAGCTAGTGGTTGGGCCTCTCGCACCACCTCCTAGGTCCATTCTCTCTGTCTATCCATCTCGTTGGGCCTTATTAGCCTCTAACAAATGGACGTACACCGACCGATCTCTCGCTATACATATAGCTAGCTAGGTCCTTATAACTCGTTTTTACCCACACGTCAATCGATCTACCTCATTAGTTGTGTCTCTCCCTTCCTCCGACAAACAACAATTGATCTACCGATCTAGTTAGGTTTGCTTACCAAACACACGGTTCCCCTTCATCATCCATGGATGCATCCCGATAGATCTATCACGCACAGGCGCACATAGAACACATCCCCACTCTTATTGATAACATTGCAGTTCCACCCTCAGTTTGTCTAGTAGGCCTCTCCCACCATCTTCGAGAAGCAACTCCATCACCCATCCAGCACTCTACCCCTCTCCCTCCCTCTCCCTCCCTCTCTCTCTCTCCTCTATCTCTCTCCCATCATATTTCCCGTCCTTCAGTTATGTATGGATGTCGACCGATCTCCCTCAAGACATAGCTGGGTCTCTCCTTCTCAACACATATACGAGTCGTTCTACCTCTATAGTTAGGCCTCTGCCTACCCCTCCCACCATCCCCTCCCCCCACACACACCGATACATTGAGCGCTCTAGTCATGTCTCCCTGCCACACACAAACTTGACGTGTGCCCTCTAACATTCCGGTAGGCCAGTCTCCCTATATCTTTGACTTGTACACACACACACAATTTCGATGACTCTCTTCATCGATCTCGCACCCACCCACTTGATCCTCTCTTCGACTCTATCGATAGCTATGACCCCTCCCTCTCTTCTCATGGATTTCCCGACCCTCTATGTATGATATGGATAGGCCTCCATTTCACACACATTGCATGCAAAAATTTGTTTGAGATGTCATTGACACATATTCCCACAAATAATTCACAAAATCAACCCCCACCTCACCCCCACCCCAAAACAAAAAACACTCACGAACACGGTTTGTATCTCTCACACACACCCACATAGGTGGGGAACATGCACGAAGAGAAGAGGTGCATGCACGGCGCATGTACTCCCGTCTCTTTCCCAACCACACCCGCGCGGGTACACAGTGGAGCTCATTTATGTACGAAAAAGGCAGCCCACGTGGTAATTTGGCACGTGTACTAGTTGTCCCCTTGGTGGAGGGAGGATCGTCTACCACGGGTGAACAAACAAATTGCGACTTGACGTGTTATGTTAAAAAAAGAGGCAAACCATGTGGGGCCTACCTTAGAGGCAAGGCTCTATACACTGGAGTACTTTTGATGTGTCCCGTCAACTCATAGAACGAGGAGAAGCTTGCTTAGTATGCAGTCTCCCCCGCCCACGGGCACGGTGGCTCGCAGGATGAGGTGAATCTTGCTTACTACGCCTTACGCCCACTCCCTCGCCCATGCGCACGGTGGCTCGTAGGATGAGGAGAAAAATTTACTACTCCCTACGTTTACTCCTCGTACCTATTACCTTGGTTATAGAGATTATATCATATTGTTTGGAATATATATGTCCTTTAGTAGATTTCAATATGAACTACTAGTACATACTCCAAACACTGATGTATATAGACGTATTTTAGAGTGTAGATTCACTCTGCTCCGTATGTAGCACTCTCCCTCGCCCCTCGACCCTCGCCCACGTGGTGGATGTGCAGCAATTCATTCGGTCTCATATAGCCAGAACGATATATACTTCACTACCATTATTGCTCGACTTCCCGAAGAGGCGAAGAGCCAATCGCAAGGTCAATATTTTGGAGATGCCAAGCGCAAGGTTATAGGAGAACGAGTAGTAGGTGTCGCGTCATTTATGAATAAAGTTTTTTTTCTTCAGTGGCACGTACGCAATATGATAGGTTCATATGGAGAGAAAAGGAGTACATAGTCAGGACGGGCCAGCCTACACGGTTGCTTGCTGGGGTTGCTCTCTTCACACTCTCTCGCACAAAACGACTGTGGCCACATCTCTAACATCCCGGCGGATCACGTCCGCTTGGGGAAGGGGTGGATGCTTAGTGTAGATGCGGTGGCCGTCGCCGACGGCGAAAACCCACTGTCGGCACGCCCCGATCAGGGGTCCCCGCCGTTCTCCCTCACAAAGCCGGTGAGGTTGCCTGTGTCCCTTGCTCACTGTCGCGACGTGGGCAGTTGCCGCCTCCCGCCGCCCTCCTCAAGGTTGGGCTACGTCCCTCAGGTACAACTCCCTTTACAGCCGGCTTGCACCACTGCTCCAGCTGCCCACATCACTCCCTGTGGATATTTCTCTACTTCTTTACCCCGCACATACCTCTGCTGGCTACTACGTACTGTATTTGTGATGAGTTTATGTCTCATCAACTAGTCCCAGTAATCTTATTCTAATCACGCTTGTTCAATTTCTTTGCCACAGGGATGCTCATCTCGATTTTGGTGAAACTGCACAAAATGATCCGATGGTCAAAAGTTGCAAACTTCATTTATTAGTAAGCTCGAACGTTGCCAACAAATTGAAGCCTGGTCAGGGTTCACGGTTCAAGGGCTAGGGACTGCATGGATCATTTTTTTCTTTAGCTGCCTCTGTTCCAAAATAAGTGTCAACTTTAGTAGTAGTACAACTTTGTACTAAAGTTTGCACAAAGTTGAGAAACTTATTTTGGAATGGAGGGAGTACATATTTGCTATGATCTGTCAATCATTGAGATGCAATAGCATGCATGTTAGTCTCCTTTGTATTTGATGAAATGTTGCAACGGGCAGCCTTGGACGCAAGATACATGTAACAGAAGCTGGAAGCTTCATAGCATTGTACAAATTTATCTCGCTGATAAATTACAGTACGTACTATACTAGTACTTCCTCCATTCCTAAATATAAGTCTTTGTAGAGATTTCACCATGAACCACATGCGGATGTATATAAGTCAGGAGTGGGCGTGGCAGCTGAGCACATGTCCCTACCGGACACGCCCAGAAACAAGAGGATGCACTAACTCTCGCGGCTAAAATCGTACACTACACAACATCTCTCTGTAGGAGTAGGTCGATCTGTCGCTCTCTCTAACATACACATGGTGTTAAACACACACACACACACGCATGCACCTTGGTCCCGTTGCACCTTCTAACATGACTTATTACACCTAGACAGAGGGAGTAGTAAGTATACGAGATATGGTGGCACACTGACTTAAGTCGAATACAAGTGGCCAAAATTTGTGTGCATGTTATAATAAGGATTCACTTAAAATAGTACGTGAGCGAACAGAGGAATCAATTGGACAGTGTTCCCGAGCAGTAGTGAGATGTGTGAGGTAAGATACACCGCTGGCGCTTTTAATTTTTCTTATTAATTTGTTTGTTTCACCCTCTGACTGGTGGGACCCAACGTACTACGTGGAGAGAGGTAAGGTGACTAAGGCTGCATTATTTCTGCACCACTATGGATAGTCTTACCACCGAAGCCACATGACACGATTATGATTGAAATCCCAATGACTCCCACACACACACACACAAAACATGGCATGCTTGTCACACGAATGTAGGAATGTATAAAAGGTTATTTCCCTCGGGAGGGTTGTGTAGCTGGTTAGCCTGTTCGCTCACTCTCTCGCCCTCTCCCGCTGGAGCCTGAGCGCTTGTAGTTGCTCTCTTCACACTCTCTCGCCCTCTCTAGATCTAAACAAGACTTCGTTGGCCTCTCTCTCCTCTCACTGCTACTCAAAGAGCCGGCAGGATCCGTCCGCTGGGAAGGGAAGGATGCTTAACGCTGTCATCGTCCGCGAGGTACTACCGGCGGAGCTGTTCACTTTCCACCCAGCGGCGGCACGGGAGGGCCTCCGACCCCTTCTTCTTCGCCGCCATCCCGTCGCCCACCGAACCACGCCCCAAGAACCTTAAGGTATAATTTACTTACTCCACATGCATTGCTCTAGCTGCATGTATACCATGAATCTAGGACGTGGTTCAAAGAGGAGAGGAGTGGGGGAAAGTAGTGGGAAAGTTGTATATAGCATGAATCTAGGACGTGGTTCAAAGAGGAAATGAAGGGGGAAAGTTGTATAGCATTAATCTAGGACACGGTTCAAAGAGGAAAGGAATGGGGGAAAGTAGTGGGGAAAGTTGTATCGCATAAATCTAGGACGTGGTTCAAAGAGGAAAGGAAGGGGCGAAAGTACTAGTTCAAAAAGGAAAGGAAGGGACAAGGCTATAGAGTTTGAGCAGGACTAGATTTGCTGCGCTCACATAGGGAAAGGCGTCTAAAGATAACAAAACTGGGACCAACACAAATGTGCTCCTTGGTTGCTTGTTCTTTGTTGCAACAGACTGTGCATGACCATAGTACATCGGTAGATGCACATGGTCCTAGTGCGTCCACTGTCCCGTGCAACTCATTAGCTGTTGTTAATCTAAGGCCCTGTTTGGTTAAAAACTCCCTAGTCCCTACCTGCTGGGTTCCAGGGACTAAACATGGACTAGAGGTTACTAAATGACATGCTAAAAGACCATGTTACCCCTAGTAATGAACTAATAGAAACAAGGTGCGATGCGTGGCAGGGGCAACTGTTGGAAAAAGTCCCAAAAAGACTCCCTCGGGGTCTTCTTTCTTTAGTCCCAAATGCCCACTTTTAGTCCCTAAAAGTCCCTCCTCTTTGGTTTAGATGGGACTGACCTGGAGTTTTTTTAGTCCCTACACCAAAATGTCCCTCTAAACAAACACCCTCTAATAATGCCGCTGGAAAATTGATGCAATGCCACAGTTAAAGCAAATTACATGTCTAACGAATTTTATTGTTAATATAATCTCTATGTTAATATTAATCAATGCCACCGTTTGAGAAATGCTACTATCTTGCTTTCTTTCCCATTTAGATAAGGTAGATGCTTCTTTTTGTTGGCTTCTGTGTCATCCACCGTTATTGACCACTAATTGTTTCCTTTGCACCTCTGTGTAAACAGGGTTATCTGCTTCACCTTGTTGCCATTGTGACCTTTTGTTGCACTGCACAAAACACTTTTGTTTTAAGAGTGTTTTGTGCAGTTCAACCAAAATGTCACACCGACAACGTTGCTTGATTGCTTGATCTTAGTGGAACTGCACAAGAGGAGATCTTACTTCCTATCCGTTAAGGCGAATTTGGTTCAGATCTTCTTCTTGTGAGTTGTTTGAATTCCGCATCATGAGGTCAGTACTAGCCTTCTTTCACATGATTCTGTAGTGTGCATTCATATGTTGTTCTACTTGTACGATAATGTTGGTTGATTTTAGTGAACTGCACAAATGGAGACAAGACTTCCAATCTATATGTGCACCGTAATATCCCATTGAGGTAAGATAAGGATATTTCACAACTGTTGCCCTGTATTTTGCCACTTTCATCAGAAAATTAAGTTTAGTACTATACTTGTGCTCCCTAATTGACATGCCAAATCTTACATTGAAGGCGAAGCTTGTTTGTTATTGAACCAAGTGATGAAGGGGAAGAACAAGGGGAAGAAAAACAAAAATCAACTCCCGGTGCTGTCATGAAAAAGTGGTATTGTCCTTGAGAAGTGCTTCATCTGTGCTATTTTAAATAATTCCTTTCCTTTTTTTCGAGCAAACAGTGATGCTAGCATTTAGTAGTCCTGTTGTCTTTGCACAACACGGTCATCTTCCTCTGAAGAAGAATATGGAGTACGTGAAGTGACTAGTTCCGATTATGCTAGGATGAAGAAGCCCTGTCTATCTTATCATCAGAAGGAGCAGTTGAAGGATGGTTACATTACTCCCCACAAGACCAAACTAACTTTAGCTTAGAAGGACTGACAAAATCTCCATTTTTTGCTGTGATGCGCGAGTACAATGTTGTTCTAGGATTCTTTCTGGTGAGTTCCATTTTTCTAAAAGTGTGCTCTACATGGACCATGTATGTGCCTGTTGAAACTGTCAATTCATAGTACAGTTTGCTCTATACTAATCACTTTTTTGTATTTGTGCAAACAGGGGTGCTCAACTTGATTTCAATGGGAACTGCACAAAATTTTCATGAATACATTGAATCATTCATTTCCACCACAAGAAAGGAGGTGCCGATAAGTTCAAGGCGTTGCAACATATAAGGGCGAAATCATACAAGCTACGCGCGAATTTGGTTGATTTTGGTGGAACTGCACAAAACGAACAACTGGTTTATTTAGCACGAGGTGCCATGTCAATGTCCGAACTGATGGCAAACCCTGCCCATTCCACAATCGTAGGCATTTGATATTTTGGAATGGGACAACCTTGTCAAATTTTTCTCATTGATTTTAGCAAGACATGTGTTTGATATTTTCAAATGGGAAGCCCTTGCTGTCAGCAGCGTCGATCAATTTTTTTTTATTCTTTAGTTGTGAAGTAAATATTGCCTCTGACATGTGAGTCGCTGAGATGCATAATCATCGATTGTTTTGAATGTTCTCTATGAATTGCCAGGCCTGTGTGTTTTATTGCAATGTACAAAAACGCTAAAAATCTGCTCAAACTCTTTGTACTCCTTCTGTTCCTTTTTTACTTCGCACATTGTGAAAGTGCATACTTCTTTGTATAAGATTGGTCAAAGTAGAGATACTTTGGCTGTAGACAAAACTTGTATGCAGACTAGAAAGGACCGGAGGGAGTACATGTGAAACTGCTGCAAACGAGGTGATCACCCTGGGAATAATGCTAGTACATATTGTTTTGCATGTTCATCCAATGCCAGTGATACAGGAATTCAAACTAATCGAAATAAATTCATTCATACACTATCGGATTTCATATAAACATGCCAGATTTCATTACATTTCATACATTCTTCAACTAAAAAGGGGTGCGCTGGAGGTATAATTAATTAACCAAAGCTACCCACCTGTGTCCCGCTGAGCCGAACAGAAGCTTTAGTGACTTAACTGCGGGTGTAGTTGCATAACTGACATGTGGCATGTTGGGCCCACGTGTCAGTCAGCCAACTGCACTAGCAGTTAAGTAGAAGCAGCGTTACTCTCCAGTAGAACTCCCTGACTCCACGTCACCGCCAAGAAGCTAACCAGCCGTCAATGGTCAACCCGCCTAGCTTGGCTTCAACAGGAGGGTAGCAGCGGTGGCCTTACTTGGACCCGAGCAGCGGCGACCTATCATGTTCTACTATTCCTCGTGTTCTATGTGGCGCAGCCTCGTTGGCAGCGGGGCGGGGCCTCGGTGGAGCCAGCGATGTCCTCTGTCTCGTTGCCGGCGGGCGGCACCTCAGCGGAGTGGTGGAAATCCTCCCCCGTGTTGCCGGCAGGGTGGGGCCTCGGCTGAGCCGGCGATGTCCTCTGCCTCGTTGTTGGCGGGGCGGGGCCTCGGCGGAGCCGGCAGTGTCCCCTACCTCGTTGTTGGTGCCGCGGGGCCTCGGCGGAGCAGGGCCTTGTCGACGCCAGCGGAGCGGGGACTCGTCGGAACCGGCATTGTCCTCTGCCTCGTCCTCGGTATTGCCAAACAGCGCCTCGCCCGCTTCATCGCCCTCTTTGCTAGCTTCTTTGTAGGCGGTTGCAGCCTCCGCCACCCGCATGCGCTCCCGCCAGCGCTCGAGGCGGCCCTTGCGGGTGGAGCAGTACGAGTCGAGCAGCGCCTCCTGCTCCGCCCGCTCCGCGGCGATCTGCTCCTCCGCCTGCAGATGCTCCTGGAGGAGATGGTGGTTGTAGGCAGCGTCGGCCTGCGCCTCCCGGAAATGCTCCTGACGCATCTGCCTCACACTGTCCATATATTGGGCATGGGCCTCGCCGATGGTCATGGTGCAATGCACCGGCAAGGATGGGAAGGAGGAGGGGGTTGGCGCCGGATCGTCGACTACCATGTTCTTCATTGGGACGTCGTCGTCCTCCGGCTGCCTGCCGGCCAGCCGGTCGGCAGCAATGGCTTCCATCTCCTTGTGGTCCGTCGTCCACCCGTCCCGAAGAGCGCTGGAGCGCGAGGAAGCCATGGTGGGCAGTAGTGGTGTGGACAGGAGAAAGGGAACGGATGCGGATGACTGCGGCTATTGCCGGCGCAACAGTTTATATAGCAATGGTGGGCGGGCGGTGGGACGGACATGTGGCGCCGGAGTAGCCGCCTCGGCAACCGCGTATCATTAATGTGGGTGGCAGATGGACGGACGGACGGCACTTGTGTCGTTTGAAGGCGGAGCAATCGCCTGCACCGGGAAGCGGGGCGGGCGGCGTTGACTGTTTCGGGCGGAAAGCGCACGCGGGCGAGGAGATGACTTTACTTGGAGAGGATGACAATGGGGACCCACCAGGTCCATAGCCTCACGTACGCCAGTGCCTCCTTATTATATATATATATATATATGTATAAAACTATACTCCCTCTGTCTAGGTGAATAAGTCGTATTAGAAGGTGCATCACGACCTAGGTGCAAGCAGATTGGTGGAAAAGAAGAATATTTCTCTCTTCTAAACACAACATTTAATCACAACAGTTAAGAGGATGCCTTATTAGCTACCCATGCAGGCCATCATAATTCATAGCATGCAAAGTGCTTTTATTTCTTGCCTAATAACCGCATGGACGTGCTGCATGCATTGGTCCTTGCCCGAGCAAAAAAAAGGGAGGAAAGGGGTTTCCACGGGAGACAATGAGGCAGAGGTGGAAGCGCTCGCTGGAGTTATTTATTTTGCTTTCCCCTGGTTTCCTGACATCACGGTCCCACACCATTGTCAACCTATGTAGTACTAGTCAATAAATGAGAGAATTGCACAAGAAGCGACCGACAGCTGGGACCAAGCAGCTCGAGCAGTATTTGTGTTTTTGAGGTGTGAGCACTGCAGAGTTTTTCGATGTTTAGCCCAGATATTAATTTTTCTCCTCTGAACAACAACAAAAACATCGCTGCAGGTATTAACTGGGCGGGCTGTGGCCTGTCTAGCCCAGGCCAGATATCCAGCCCAGATATTAATTTTTTTCAAGCTGAAAATGGCTAGCCCAGCTATACCTTTTTTAGGAATACCCAGGCAAGGTCAAGTTGTTATTCTCTGCCCCGCTGGGCTGCAAATCTTTGCTAGGAGGGATGCATTAGGCTTAACAAGAAAATGGGCTTTAAGAAATAATAAATGGGATGTAATTACAAAAACTGGGCAGTAACTATAAAAAATGCACCAAACACGTGATTACTTTATAAAATATTATTTTTGGATATTGAAAATTTTAATTTCATTAATTGTTGCGAGCGCAATGTTTCGTTGGATTTTTACGTAATATAAATTTATATTGAAATTGTATTTAATGTGACTAGAAATTTTGGGATAAAAATATTTCGGATCCCATCAAAATGTGGGAAATTTTATTGAATTTTGTTTTGAACGATTGGTTGAAATGGGCTGTACTTTTAACAACTGTAAATGGGCTGTAGTAAATTCCATTAGAATTCAAAAATGGGCTACACATTCTTACAAATCTCAAATGGGCTATAAGTTCTCTGCCACACACTTCTGGCCTTACTAAGTTGACGCGTCCCCTAAAAAAACAGAGTTGACGCGTATGCAAGGCTTTGTCAACTTATAGTCAACACACTGTTCTAGCAACAGTGGCCGCTGGATGTCCATCCAACGGATGTCGTGCTTCTTCTTCAATCTCGGATATTCTAGCTTCACCCGCCCAAAAAATGATTCCTCCCCCTGACATCTAGGGCGCACCATTTCGGAAGCTGGCCTGTGGGCCTACTAAGTTGACGTACCAAGGGCTTTGTCAACTTAGTCAATATAAACGATTCTAGCTGCAGTGACTGTACGATGTCCATCCAACGGCCATAGTGCTTCTTCAACCTCTGGTCTTCTTGCTCCAGCCGCCCAAAGCAGCGCCGGTCGTGCCGCCTGCTCTTGCCTCCCGTGGTCGGCTGTGCTGTCGTGGAGGCCTCACCGCCCCCTACTATTCCCACCGCTGGCCAGGCCCTGCGGCGACGGCAGCCTCACACCGCAGCTGAATGCGTGACCCCTCATACTCCTCTCCGCGTGGGCATCCACTGTCGCGTCTTCACCGGCTCCGCGTCGTCCCCTTCCTAGGCCTCGCCGTCGTCCACCGCCCTGGTTCTCTCGGCGTGGCATGGTCAACGTGGAAGGAACGACTTCCATCGGACGTGGACTGTACGTGGAGAGGCTGACAGCTGGGTCCATGGCGGCAGCAAGGAAGTGCCTCCTTATTACGCGGAAAATAATGATTCCTCCACCTGACAGCAGGGACCCACCAGACGGGACACCAGTATTTTGTGAAAAAAATCGTTTCCCCCTGACTGCTGGGACCCATCGGACGGGCCACCGTATTTCGCGAAAAAAAGTGTTCCTCCCGCTGTCAGCTCGGACCCACTAGAAGTGCCTCCTTATTACGCACAAAGAAATGAATACTCCCCGGCTAGCTGGGACCCACCTTGCTGGGAGGCTGACTTGTGGGCCTACTAAGTTGACGGGGATGAAGACTTTGTCAACTTAGTCAATATGAACGATTCTAGCTCAAGTGACCGTACGATGTCCATCCAACGGCCGTAGTGCTTCTTAAACCTCTGGTCTTCTTGCTCCAGCCGCCCAAAGCAGCGCCGGTCGTGCCGCATGCTCCTGCCTCCCGTGGCCGGCTGTGCTGCCGCAGAGGCCTCACCGCCCCTTCTATTCCCACCACTGGCCAGGCCCTGCGGTGACGGCAGCCTCACACCGTAGCCGAACCAGTGAACCCTTGTAGTCCTCTCTGCGCGGGCTTCCACTGCCGCATCGTCCCCTTTCTAGGCCTCGCTGTCGTCCACCGCCGTGGTGCTCTACGCGCGGCGTGGTCAACGTGGTCAAGGAATGACTTCCATCGGAAGAGTACTGTACGTGGAGAGGCTGACAGCTGGGTCCAGGCCACAACACAATTTTTTTGTGATTTGCCAAGTAAGTCGCTTTGTTAGGCCTGTTGGGCTGCAAATCTTTCAAGACACGGAGAGCTTTCATTCGGCTGGCCAAGAAAATGGCCCATCGGTAATGAGAAATGGGTTGTACATTTTTAAAACACATCAAACAGGCAATTAGTTTCAAATATCTTTTTTTTCCTTTCAAGATTTTAAATTACATTAATTTTTATGCATGGAGAATTTGTTGGATTTTATATTGATATACATTTATCTTTAAAATCAGTTTGAATGTGATTCGAAATTTCGAGATTAAAAATAGTTCGGACCGCACCGAAATATGCAAAATTTTGTATAATTTTTTAACCATTGCCACAATATGGGCTTTAATGCTAACAAAAAGAATATGGGCTCCAAAAAACCTTAAGAATTAACAAATGGGCTGTAAATTATTAGAAATAATGGCAGATGGGTTGTATGCTGTTTTCCACAGACTTGAGGCTTTCCTAAACAAAGGTTGACGCACAAGTACCGTCGTGCTTCTTCAATCTCTGCTCTTCCTGCTCCAGCCGCTTAAACAAGCGCCGACAGGACTGCCTGCTCCCTCCTCCTCATGGCCGGCTGTGCTGCCGCGCAGGCCTCACCGCCCGACCGTACTCCCATCGCTGGCCTAGCCATCCCTCTAATCACCCACACCTGCTTTTATTCTCCGGCGATGGCAGACGAACCAGTAAACCCTCGTACAGTCGTACTCCCCTCCGCGTGGGAAACAACCGCTGAGTCTTCCCTGCCTCCGTGTCGTCCCCTTCCTAGGCCTCGCCGTCATCCACCGCCCTGGTGCTCTCAGCGCAGCGTGGTCAACGTGGTCAAGGAACGACTTCCATCGGACATGGACTATACATGGAGAGACTGACAGCTGGGTCCATGGCCGCAGCAAGGAAGTGCCTCCTTATTACACGGAAAATAATGATTCCTCCACCTGACAGCTGGGACCCACCGGACGGGCCACTGTATTTCGTGAAAAAAACGTTTCCCCCTGACTGCTGGGACCCACCAGCTACATCTTCGCACGCAAGGAAGTGCGTCCGGGCAAAAAAATGATTCGCCCCCTGACTGCTGGGACCCACCAGCTACATCTTCGCAGGCAAGGAAGTGCCTGACAGTCGGGACCCACCTGGTCGAAGCCTACGTAGCATTGTCATTCTAGTCGCGAATGTGTACGTACATACTAGTCGATGTAGAGGCACGCACGTGTCGTAGTAGAGACGCGCACGTAGCATGTACATGTACGTACAGCGACCAGGGTGCAAGAAAGAAAATACGGCCACGTATGTGTATGTATGGGCGGGGTCTCGAACGCCTACTCGTGCATATGTACGGCCAGGGCTCGTGTACATGGTTGGGTCGGAACGGAGAAACAACATCATCGTCGTGTTCATGGGGAGGCAACGAAATGCGTCGTGTTCATGGGGAGGCAACGGAATGCATCGTGTTCATCAGGAGGGCTTGGATGGAACAGGCGATGGAAACGAGGCCTGGCGTACCGCAGAACGGAGGAAACTTCCTTGTGTTCGACCGGCCACGTTTGAAACGGGATCATGTTCATCGGGAGGGGTCTGGCGTACCGCAAAACGGAGGAAACGGACCTCCTACGGTCGAAACAGGGGTTTTGTTGATTGGGAGGGGTGTGGCGTACCGCAAAACGGATGAAACGGACTTGTGTTGGAGCGCTACGGTCGGAACGAGGGTCCTGTTCATCGAGAGGGGTGTGGCGTACCGCAAAACGGGACTCCACGGATACTGTTCATCTCCACCGTCGACCCCCTCCAGCGTCCACGAGCTACTGTTCATCCACCATCGACCTCCTCCAACCTCCATCTGCGACTGTTCATCCACGGGCTCCTGTTCATCCAGCCTCCACCGCGCGCTACTCCACCGGCTACTCTTCAACCAGCCCTCTCCACGGGCTCCTGTTCAACCACCCCTCCACGGGCTACTGTTCATCCTGCCCTCCACCGTCTACTGTTCATCCTGCCCTCCATGGGGTGGTCCTATTCATCCAGCCCTCCACGGGGTCCTGTTCATCCAGCCCCAACCGGCTCGATCGATCAGGGTCCTATTCATCCAGAGGCAACACCACGGGGTCCTGTTCATCCACCCCCACCGGGAACT
>NC_041384.1:249134093-249168572 GCF_002162155.2 Triticum dicoccoides | reverse complement strand
CACTGTTCATCCAGAGGCAGCATCGATCGGCTTCAGTTCGCAGCAGTAGCGAAGGAATCGCTCGATCAGGTTCAGTTAACAGCCATCGATCGATCACTCGGGTTCAGTAACGCGTAGGCTGCAGTGCAATCGCTTGGGTTCAGTTAGAGCCCAACGCCTCGCTCGGGTTCAGTTAGAGCCAACGCCTCGCACACACGCGCGTACGTGTACGAGAGAAATGCGCATCGCTCGGCCCCCGACCTCCCACTGTAACCAGGAACTCCCCGAAATTTTCCTCCCCCTCGCTTCTACCATTGTTTTTTCCATCATGGACGGCCCAAAGAATGTCATGCAGCTGCGTCTCCACCCCGCCCAGGACGAAAAGCCCATTTTCTATCATGATTTTTTGTCATAGAAGTAGGAGCCCACCACATCTATGATGATACCGAGTTTTGTCACAATTATCATCATAGAAGTGTCATATGTATGACAGAAAAAAAAATTCGGCCCAAAATGTCACGGATGTGTCTTTTTTTGTAGTGCTAGGAACTATCTCCAAACGAAGTTCCCAGAGATCCTCGGCTAACTCCTCTGGTAACCCTCCCATTAAAAGAGTATTATCATAACTCTTCCGGCTCAAAGCGTCTGCTACGACATTGGCCTTGCCTGGATCATAGTGCAACTTCATATCGTAATCCTTTATGAGCTCCAACCATCTCCTCTGCCTGAGATTCGGCTCCTACTGCGTAAAAATGTACTTCAAACTCTTATGATCCGTAAACACATCACAATGGTTTCCAATAAGAAAATGTCTTCAGGTCTTGAGCGCATGCACTACTGCTTCTAACTCCTAATCATGCGGAGCATAATTCAAATCATGCGGTCAAAGCTGTGGTGAGGCATACGAAACAACTTTTCTGTAACGCCCTCGATGCGGCTATATCTCCCACATGTTGAAGCACGACTTACAGGCATAACCGCATTGAAAGCAATGTTGCAAGTGAGGTAATCTTCACACAACCCATGTAATACATAAGGGAAAGAGATACATAGCTGGCTTACAATCGCCACTTCACACAAATACATGAATAAAGCATTACATCATCCAAATACAATCAAGGTCCGATTATGGAACCAAAATAAAAGAAGAACCCCAAATGCGACACAGTCCCCGATCGACCCCAACTGGGCTCCACTACTGATCAACTAGAACGAAACCACACAACGGACAAAGTCTTCATCGAGCTCCTCCTGAGCTTGGTTGCGTCATCTGCACGGACTCATCGGCACCTGCAAGCTGGTTTTGGAAGTATCTATGAGCCACGGGGACTCAGCAATCTCGCACCCTCGCGATCAAGACTATTTAAGCTTATGGGAAAGGTAAAGGTATGAGGTGGAGCTGCAGCAAGCGACTAGCATATATGGTGGCTAACATACGCAAATGAGAGCGAGAAGAGAAGGCAAAAGCACGGTCGAAAATCTATGATCAAGAAGTGATCCTAGAGCAACCTACGTCAAGCATAACTCCAACACCGTGTTCACTTCCCGGACTCCGCCGGAAAGAGACCATCACGGTAACACACACGGTTGATGTATTTTAATTAAGTTAAGGTTCAAGTTATCTACAACCGGACATTAACAAATTCCCATCTGCCCATAACCGAGGGCACGACTTTCAAAAGTTCAAAACCCTGCAGGGGTGTCCCAACTTAGCCCATCACAAGCTCTCACGGTAGGAATAGACCTCCTCCCGAGACGTTCCGATCAGACTCGGTATCCCGGTACAACAAGACATTTCGATAGGGTAAAACTAAACCAGCAACACCGCCCGAATGTGCCGACAAATCCCGATAGGAGCTGCACATATCTCTTTCTCAGGGCACACTCAGATTGTCTAAACTTCCGATAGGCCAGCCCAGAGTTGCCCCTGGTGGCCACCGGCGGCTGACAGTTTGGACCAAAACTCAGAGGAGCACTGGCCCGGGGGGGTTAAAATAATGAAGACCCTTGAGTCCGCGAAACCCAAGGAAAAAAGAGGCTAGGGGGCGAATGGTAAAACCAATGTTGGGCATTGCTGGAAGAGCTTTTCTTAAGACGAACTGTCAAGGGGTTCCCATAATTGCCCAACCGCGTAAGGAACACAAAATCCGGGAACATAACACCGATATGACGGAAACTAGGGCGGCAAGAGTGGAACAAAACACCAGGCATAGGGCCGAGCCTTCCACCCTTTACCAAGTATATAGATGCATTAATATAACAAGATAATCTAATGATATCCCAACAAGTAAATAAATGTTCCAACAAGGAATGGCCTCCAATCTTCACCTGCAACTAGCAACGCTATAAGAGGGGCTGAGAAAAGGGTAACATAGCCATTCAACGGTTTGCTAGGACATGGTGGGTTAGAGGTTTGACATGGCAATTTGGGAGGCTTGAAAGCAAGTGGTAGGCATCGTAGCATTGGCATAGCAAAAGAGCGAGCATCTAGCAAAGCAAAGATAGTAGTGATTTTGAGGGTATGATCATCTTGCCTGAGATCCCGCAAGGAAGAAGAACGAGTCCATGAAGAAGACAAACGGACGTATCCAACAGATCCTCACACATGCAATGTTACCGGAACCAACCCGAAGAAACAACACCGGAAAAGAGCAAACAACTTAGTAAACAACCATCACATAAACATGTCATGATGCACAATCAAGTATGATGCATGTCCGGTTTAAATATGCATGGCATGGCAAAGTCCACAAACAATCCTACAAATTAAGTGGAGCTCAATATGCAACGAGTTGCATATTGACGGAACACCACATCAATTATTTAGTTCGATCTCGTTTATGTACCCAACAATATTAAATGTTGTTAAACATGGTAAAGGTGAAGCATAACAAAACTACACCATCTAAACAATTTAAATGGGGTCGGACATAACAAATAACGAATCCGGTAAATCTCCATATGCATTAGTACTTTAAAGCAAACAACAATTTTAAACATTTAAATGTTATTATCATGATGCGAATGACATGTGCAAGTTTTATGCAGTATTTATGGAAACATTGATAAGGGCATATCAAGAAGCATTTGTCATCATGGCAGAAAAGAAAAGGAGTGCCACGACAACGATAACGAAACGGTGCCACGGCAACGTATCGGTTATCCGGTAGCCCACGGGGATACCGGTGCAAAAGGAAGTGATGGGAGTGTGTCATGCAAGGATGGTGAGGTGCTCCCGATTACGGGGTTCCCACATGTCGGTGGCAAGGCAAAAGAGGGGCAACATGCACCGAACAACTCCGACACGGAGCAAACAGAAGCATTTCATACAACATATGCATTCGGTCCACGGGTCATCGTCTCGGTGGTTATACCTTCAAAGTGTGCGTTGCCGACGCGGTTCGGCTCAAGCGGTGTAGTCGTGCACGATCGTCGTGGGAAGTAGTCGTTCTCATGGAGACGATAGTCGTTCACGTTCTTAGCCTCACAAGTTTTCGTAGATGTTCATGTCATCGGTGTCGTGGTACTTGGGGTCTTCGGACTTTCTGGTCCCGTTCTTGCGACGGCGGTAGTGGTACTTGGCAAAATGCACGTCGACGGTAGTTGTTCTCGGTTCGTCGTGGTACTTGGCGATTTCTGAGACGGCGGAAGATGAACTTGGCGGTTCTCGTTGACCTAGTACTTGGCGTTATTTTCGGTTCGGTGATCGTTTTAGGCGTCGGGCGTCGAGGTCTCCGGCCGTAGTGGTACTTGGTGTATTCCGAAACTGTCTTGGCGTCTTCGCGCGTAGGGGTACTTGGCAACTTGTCGAACCCAAGTGACTGTAAACGTTCTCGCGGACGAAGCCGGGAGGCGAAGGCAAAGCAATGCGGCGGCGGCCTGTGCTCACCGGTGAAGCAGCAGCAGAAGACGAAGGTGGTGGTCAGCGGCAGGTGCTCGAGGCGAGAGGAGTAGAGGAACGCGGCAGGGTCGGCCCTGGCGTCACTTGACCAGGAAGATGGTGGAGGGACGCAGGATCCCACCGGCGACGGCCTTGAGACGACAACGCCATGGGTTCCCTGGACGGCATCCACGAGAGTTGCAGAGAGGCGAGGTGGAAGGAGCTGGCGCCTGGGCGACACAGGCTCCTGGTGGAGGTCGGTGGCGGCGTCGCAGGCTGGCGAGGCACTTGAGGGCGCAGGGCTGTGCAGGGCTCGTGCAACAAGAGAGGAAGGAGGGAGGCGACGACGTCGAGGAGGGTTGAGGGCGACGCGGAGAAGAAGGAGGAGAAGCAGGGGCGACGGTAGCCGGCGGGGGCGCAGGCTCGCGATGGCGGCGGCGAGCCGGCCTGGGACTACGGGGACTGGCGGCCATGTGAGCTGCTGCTCCTATCACAAATGACGACGGCGAACCAGCGAGATGAGGCGGCAGCGAGAGGAAGGGAGAGGCCATGGATCGGGCGAGAGGAGAGAGGAGCGTGGGCGCGGGCGTTGGTGATGGGGATCGAGCGGGGAGCGAGAGAGGAGGATGGGATCGGGCAGCACGTCGCTGGAGGGAAGTAGATGGGATCGTTGCGATCGGCTAGGGTTAGCAGTGGGGCTACGGGACTCCTTGGGCCAGGGAGGCCGGCCCATTAGAGAGGGTTAGGTAGGCTGGGCTAGCTGCGCAAATGGGCCGGTCTAGATGGACAGACCCAAGAGGTTGGCTGGGCTGGCTCTCTTCTCTCTCCCTCTAATCTCTTTTACTTCTTTATTTCCTGATTTAACAAATAAACTGAGGAATAAGAAATGTAAAGAGAGATAGGAGAAGAATTTGAGTAGGGCGCCAATTTTCTTCGACTCATAAAAATGAGCTTGATCTAAGAAAAATACATTTGGCACCGTTTGGAAGGATTGCATTCGAACACATTCGAATGTGATTCAAAGGAGTTTGAATTAGGAAAACATTTTTGGAGAGTCCAAAAATGTTCGGAATATTGGTGGAGCTCCGGAAAATGGCGAAAGGATGAAAGCAAAGTTTGGGGACCAAACTTTGCGCGAGAAAAGGCATGTGATTATTTGCAAGTGTGTTCATGGGTAAATCCAAAAGAATGGAAATATTTATAATAGCTCCCTAATAATGGGAGGATATGTTATAAAGAAAATCACCATGTGAATTCCCTCGGTTTAAATGGACCGAAGATCCATGCAATTTATTTAGTTGAGTTTTTAAAACGGGTTGCATGATGACATGATGCAATGATGAATGCAACGAACCAAACAAAACACCAACGAAACTTGGAACCCAAGGAAGGTATCTGAAGTTCTGGTCTTGGAGCGTTACAACACTCCACCACTATGAAAGGATCTCGTCCCGAGATCTAGAATGGCACCGGAGGGAAAAACGGAAGATAAAGAGAAGAGGTAAAACTAAGTTGCTTCTTTGACAAACGAGTGAGACCAAAGAACCTTGAAAAGGTTAAGCCATTTCGAGAAAAAGAATAACGGAGATGACAAATTTGAAAACACTCCGTTAGAAAAGAGGGACAAAGAACATTGCGAAAAACCTTGAGGTTGAAGGGCAAGATGTATATTGAAACAACTCCGGTTAAAACAAGATAGAGAAGGATTAAGAATGATATAATTTGAGCAGCACTTCGTCTGAGAAGGGAGGCAAAACTTGGCAGAATGGGAAAAATTTGAAAAGCAGGCACGACACTCCGGTTAAAAGGATAAGGACGAAAAGAACACGATCCTGACAAAACAAGAAGATGGGTTGCAGAGAGCAACATCACAATGCCTCCGGAATGAAAGAGTAGAGTAAAGATAATTGAGACAAATGAATGTAGAAGACAATGCCAACTTCTGCTACAAAAGAGCCTGAAAAGGCATCTTTAGGAGAAGGGTTGAACGGAGTTGTTGGAAAACCAACAACGAAAATAATAAGCTTGATATGGTCTTATGGAATACAACTCAAATTATGAGGTGACAACCCGCCACTCACGGGAAAGAATTAGATTGGAATAAACAAGGAGACGAGAAACTTATTTCACCGGAAGGATAAAAGAAGACATTGGATCATTTATAAGCACTATAGATAGCAACAATCCTTAGGGAAAGCTTTAGGTGGAATATAACCCAAGATAATTCCAATGAATAGGTTGATGGATTTAAAATACCTCATTCATAACAACATGTGAGTTATGAAACATGAACTCAAATTATTTAGAATGACATAATACCATCTCCAATGATACGGAAGAAAGATTGAACTCCGGATTGCAAGATGAAGCAAACTTGAGCTCCTCTGAAAAGAAAGTTGATGAACGTTTCGAGAAGGAATATAAATCCTTGATGAACCATCATGTAGAGCCTCCGTGAAGAACTCCGGTTAAAAGAATGATCACAAAGAAGTGAAGGATGAAAAGAATAAGGTTGAAACCTTGCAATGATTAGATGAAGCTTGCGACGAGATAAAAGAGAGATCTTGAAACTCCAGGAAAAGAAAAAGCTGAACACAATTGGAATCAAGAAGTTGATGCACCTCCGGAATAAGGAATTAATCACTTGGATGAACAAGAATAAGAATTACGTTATGCTTATCCTTCACCAATTTAAATTGATGACAAGCAGTGGATTTGACACACTACTTATTCTCGTAGAAAAGATTAAGCGAGATATAACATAAACTTGAGAATGTCTTCAACAAACCACCGGTAGGATTGGAACGTCGAATAAATTGATAAGTAAGAGAACTCTTGAACAAACCACCGTTAGAATTAAAATAAACGAAGTAAAGGGATGAATCACCGGTTAGAATTAGCAAATACACAAAGATGCTTTAGAGGATTTAGATACATGAGAACGACAAGATCACGAGCCGATTAAAGATCACTTGTACGAAGCACCGGTATGATTTAGAGTATGCAAGCTGAAAGCTGGACTGAATCAATCTTAGATGATGGGCTCCGGATAATCCGACAGAAAATACTCTGAATTACTCTGGATGAGTGAAAAGAATTCTGACAATCGAAAACAACTATGAGAGGTTCATATCGCTAGAACCACGAATCTTGAAGAGAAAGGAGCAAGATTAAAGAGAAACTCTTCTTCGGTCTTCAAAACGATGAGAAACACCACCATGAATTATTTAGACACTCCGGAAGAATCAAAATGAAGAGGTTGAGCCAACGATGAAAAGAATTGTGAAAGATCTAGGACATGGCATTTGACTGATGATAACTCATTCTTACGTCAAACTTTAAAAGGAATTTAGGATAGCTCCGGGAAAATAAGAAGAGTCAGGTAAGATCCTGGGAGCAGACCCGTGGGTTAGGGCCCACTCAAAAGAAACATCATTGAAATGATTTAAAAGAGAGGTTGCACCGGTTGAATTAAATGACTTGAATGACATAACATCCTCGAAAGATCTTGAAAGAATCTTGAATGACAAGACGAACCTTTTGAGAAAATTTGAGCACTCCGGGACAATTGAATAGCGAGAGGTGAAAGATTGAGAATTGCACCAGCATGAGAAAGCATTGAAAACGAGGAAAGGGATATGATCAACACCAAAATCTTGACTTGAAACCACTGGAGAAGATAAAAGAAACGAAGAATGATGAACTAGAAGCTCGTTAGTATCTTCATGAGAATCACCGGATAAGAACATGAAGGAAATAGAACGGAGGGACTTCACATCAATAAGATGGATACACGATAAAGAAATCCAAGTCCTAGGATAAACAAGGGTGGGAGGGTGGGAAAACAAAGACAACTTGGGATGGATGAACAAACACCGTTGAGAAAGCTGAGATTGGATCTTGCGGATGTTGAAATGTTCGGATCCACTTGAAGAGAAACACACCGGTGAAAAGGATTGACATGACAATCTCGATTATCATGAAGGATTGGTATTCACATCGGAGTATGAAAACACCATTTGGGGAAGGTATGGAATCAACATTTGACTTCGAAGCAACTCGAATACCACAACTCAAAACAAAAACAAAGGATTGGCTTGCGGAATAAGCCGGAACAAACATATGATAGAGATTTCGTTCGAAGTTTTCATGGTGGGGCCTACACGGTCTCGATCGTACAACACCATCATGTACAAGGCAGTGCACATGACATACGAAGCGTCCCCAAGTCGGCATAGCCAAGGACTCTTTAAGACACAACGAGACCACTGTAAAACCGACCGTGAATAGGCGGACCACTAGACGTCGAACCCCAATTTCATATCATACATCTGTCGGAAAGATATCCTAAGAGCTACTTGAATTCCCACTTATAAACTCCCGAAACTTTCCCAGTTATGCAATCAGGTGTTGGGGATACAGGGGAAGCATAATATCTCACCCAAAACTAGCAAATCGTACATCCAGCTGCATCCATCCTTCAACACATAACCAAGAAACCTTCGGAAATCGTCTACCTCAACCTTCGAAAAGCATCTGTTATACAAGTTATGGCAATACTCCCGAACTCCCGCCCCAGTACTGGGTGGCGTCGAGGTTATCTCACCAACAAACTGCATAAAAGAGATTTTCGATGTCGGCGAACAAAACTCAGGTGTTCTAGAACTACAACGATAAAATTATGACGACAACACCTCAGAGCTCAACAACTCGGGACACTTCCACAAAACCCCTGACAGGAGGCACCAAGACAATGTTCTCGTCATAAAACCATCGGAACGATTCCAAGATACCCGCGTGATCCTAAAAAAATTTAGTGAAATTTGAGAAGAGAAGAGTCAAAACTCTACGTCAGGATGTCTTACCAGAGCAATGAGGAGACTGGGGAGTAAAAAGAATTCCTAAACTCTCCGATATATAATTTCTAAATGACTCAAAACATTTTTCTAGACTCAACAACGGCTGCTAAAAACGATCAAGCAGTGGGGCTCCTAAGGTCGGGGAAGGCTCTGATTAACAACTTGTAATGCCCTCGATGCGGCTATATCTCCCACGTGTCGAAGCACGACTTAGAGGCATAACCACATTCAAAGCAATGTCCCAAGTGAGGTAATCTTCACACAACCCATGTAATACATAAGGGAAAGAGATACATAGCTGGCTTACAATCGCCACTTCACACAAATACATGAATAAAGCATTACATCATCCAAATACAATCAAGGTCCGACTACGGAACCAAAATAAAAGAAGAACCCCAAATGCGACACGGTCCCCGATCGACCCCAACTGGGCTCCACTACTGATCAACTAGAACGAAACCACACAACGGACAAAGTCTTCATCGAGCTCCTCCTGAGCTTGGTTGCATCATCTGCACGGACTCATCGGCAGCTGCAAGCTGGTTTTGGAAGTATCTGTGAGCCACGGGGACTCAGCAATCTCGCACCCTCGCGATCAAGACTATTTAAGCTTATGGGAAAGGTAAAGGTATGAGGTGGAGCTGCAGCAAGCGACTAGCATATATGGTGGCTAACATACGCAAATGAGAGCGAGAAGAGAAGGAAAAAGCATGGTCGAAAATCTATGATCAAGAAGTGATCCTAGAGCAACCTACGTCAAGCATAACTCCAACACCGTGTTCACTTCCCGGACTGCGCCGGAAAGAGACCATCATGGTAACACACGCGGTTGATGTATTTTAATTAAGTTAAGGTTCAATTTATCTACAACCGGGGATTAACAAATTCCCATCTGCCCATAACCGCGGGCACGGCTTTCGAAAGTTCAAAACCCTGCAGGGGTGTCCCAACTTAGCCCATCACAAGCTCTCGCGGTCAACGAAGGAATAGACCTCCTCCCGAGACGTTCCGATCAGACTCGGTATCTCGGTACAACAAGACATTTCGACAGGGTAAAACTAAACTAGCAACACCGCCCGAATGTGCCGACGAATCCTGATAGGAGCTGCACATATCTCTTTCTCAGGGCACACTCAGATTGTCTAAACTTCCGGTATGCCAGCCCAGAGTTGCCCCTGGTGGCCACCGGCAGCTGACAGTTTGGACCAACACTCAGAGGAGCACTGGCCCGGGGGGGTTAAAATAATGATGACCCTTGAGTCCGCGAAACCCAAGGGAAAAAGAGGCTAGGTGGCGAATGGTAAAACCAATGTTGGGCATTGTTAGAAGAGCTTTACTTAAGGCGAACTGTCAAGGGGTTCCCATAATAGCCCAACCGCGTAAGGAACGCAAAATTCGGGAACATAACACCGATATGACGGAAACTAGGGTGGCAAGAGTGGAACAAAACACCAGGCATAGGGCTGAGCCTTCCACCCTTTACCAAGTATATAGATGCATTAATATAACAAGATAATATAATGATATCCCAACAAGTAAATAAATGTTCCAACAAGGAACGGCCTCCAATCTTCACCTGCAACTAGCAACGCTATAAGAGGGGCTGAGCAAAGCGGTAACGTAGCCATTCAACGGTTTGCTAGGACATGGTGGGTTAGAGGTTTGGCATGGCAATTTGGGAGGCTTGAAAGCAAGTGGTGGGCATCGTAGCATTGACATAGCAAAAGAGCGAGCATCTAGCAAAGCAAAGATAGTAGTGATTTCGAGGGTATGATCATCTTGCCTGAGATCCCGCAAGGAAGAAGAACGAGTCCATGAAGAAGACAAACAGACGTATCCAACGGATCCTCACACACGCAATGTTACGGGAACCAACCCGAAGAAACAACACCAGAAAAGAGCAAACAACATAGTAAACAACCATCACATAAACATGTCATGATGCACAATCAAGTATGATGCATGTCCGCTTTAAATATGCATGGCATGGCAAAGTGCACAAACAATCCTACAAATTAAGTGGAGCTCAATATGCAACGAGTTGCATATTGACGAAACACCACATCAATTATTTAGTTCGATCTCGTTTATGTACCCAACAATATTAAATGTTGTTAAACATGGTAATAGGTGAAGCATAACAAAACTACACCATCTAAACAATTTAAATGGGGTCGGACATAACAAATAACGAATCCGGTAAATCCCCAAATGCATTAGTAATTTAAAGCAAACAACAATTTTAAACATTTAAATGTTATTATCATGATGCGAATGACATGTGCAAGTTTTATGCAGTATATATGGAAACATTGATAAGGGCATATCAAGAAGCATTTGTCATTGTGGCAGAAAAGAAAAGGAGTGCCACGACAACGATAACGAAACGGTGCCACGGCAACGTATCGGTTATCCGGTAGCCCACAGGGATACCGGTGCAAAAGGAAGTGACGGGAGCGTGTCATGCAAGGATGGTGGGGTGCTCCCGATTACGGGGTTCCCACATGTCTGTGGCAAGGCAAAAGAGGGGCAACGTGCACCGAACAACTCCGACACGGAGCAAACAGGAGCATTTCATACAACATATGCATTCGGTCCATGGGTCATCGTCACGACGGTTATACCTTCGAAGTGTGCGTTGCCGGAGCGGTTCGGGTCAAGCGGTGTAGTCATTCACGATCATCGTGGGAAGTAGTCGTTCTCGTGGCGACGGTAGTCGTTCACGTTCTTAGCCTCACAAGTTTTCGTAGATGTTCATGTCATCGGTGTCGTGGTACTTGGGGTCTTCGGACTTTCCGGTCCCGTTCTTGCGACGGCGGTAGTGGTACTTGGCAAAATGCACGTCGACGGTAGTTGTTCTCGGTTTGTTGTGGTACTTGGCGATTTCGGAGACGGCGGAAGACAAACTTGGCGGTTCTCTTTGACCTAGTACTTGGTGTTATTTCCGGTTCGGTGATCGTTTTAGGCATCGGGCGTCGAGATCTCTGGCCGTAGTGGTACTTGGTGTATTCCGGAACTGTCTTGGCGTCTTCGCGCGTAGGGGTACTTGGAAACTTGTCGAACCCAAGTGACTGTAAACGTTCTCGCGGATGAAGCCGGGAGGCGAAGGCAAAGCAACGCGGCAGCGGCCTGTGCTCACCGGTGAAGTAGCAGCAGAAGACGAAGGTGGTGGTCAGCGGCAGGTGCTCGAGGTGAGAGGAGTAGAGGAACGCGGCGGGGTCGGCCCTAGCGTCACTTGACCAGGAAGATGGTGGAGGGACGCAGGATCCCACCGGCGACGGCCTTGAGACGACAACGCCATGGGTTCCACGGACGGCATCCACGGGAATTGCAGAGAGGCGAGGTGGAAGGAGCCGGCGCCTGGGCGACGCAGGCTCCTGGTGGAGGTCGGCGGCGGCGTTGCAGGCCGGCGAGGCACTTGAGGGCGCAGGGATGTGCAGGGCTCGTGCGATAGGAGAGGAAGGAGGGAGGTGACGACGTCGAGGAGGGTTGAGGGCGATGCGGAGAAGAAGGAGGAGAGGCAGGGGCGACGGTAGCCGGCGGGGGCGCAGGCTCGCGATGGCGGCGGCGGGCCGGCCTAGCACTACGGGGACTGGCGGCCATGTGAGCTGCTGCTCCTGTCACAAACGACGACGGCGAACCCGCGAGATGAGGCGGCAGCGAGAGGAAGGGAGAGGCCATGGATCGGGCGAGAGGAGAGAGGAGCGTGGGCGCGGGCGCTGGTGATGGGGATCGAGCAGGGAGCGGGAGAGGAGGATGGTATCGGGCAGCACGTCGCTGGAGGGAAGGAGGTGGGATCGTTGCGATCGGCTAGGGTTAGCAGTGGGGCTACGGGACTCCTTGGGCCAGGGAGGCCGGCCCATCAGAGAGGGTTAGGTAGGCTGGGCTAGCTGCGCAAATGGGCCGGTCTAGATGGACAGACCCAAGAGGTTGGCTGGGCTGGCTCTCTTCTCTCTCCCTCTAATCTCTTTTACTTCTTTATTTCCTGATTTAACAAATAAACCGAGGAATAAGAAATGTAAAGAGATATAGGAGAAGAATTTGAGCAGGGCGCCAATTTTCTTGGACTCATAAAAATGAGCTTGATCTAAGAAAAATACATTTGGCACCGTTTGGAAGGATTGCATTCGAACACATCCGAATGTGATTCAAATGAGTTTTAATTAGTAAAACATTTTTGGAGAGTCCAAAAATGTTCAGAATATTGGTGGAGCTCCGGAAAATGGAGAAAGGATAAAAGCAAAGTTTGGGGACCAAGCTTGAAGCGAGAAAAGGCATGTGATTATTTGCAAGTGTGTTCATGGGTAAATCCAAAAGAGCGGAAATATTTATAATAGCTCCCTAATAATGGGAGGATATGTTATAAAGAGAATCACCATGTGAATTCCCTCGGTTTAAATGGACCAAAGATCCATGCAATTTATTTAGTTCAGTTTTTAAAACGGGTTGCATGATGACATGATGCAATGATGAATGCAACGAACCAAACAAAACACCAACGAAACTCGGAACCCAAGGAAGGTATCTGAAGTTCCGGTCTTGGGGCGTCACATTTTCTCTCTTGCATAAGTACACCTCCAAGTCCTAAGCGAGACGCGTCACAATACACATGGAAATCCTTGCGTATATCTGGCAGAATCAACACTGGGGCTATAGTTAAACATTTCTTCAACTACTGAAAACTTGCCTCACATTCATCTGTCCATTTGAACTTGGTGTCCTTCTTCAACAACTCTGTCATGGGCTTTGAAATCTTTGAGAAATTCTCAATGAATCTCCAATAATATCCTGCGAGTCCTAGAAAACTGCGGATCTCTCCAACTGAAGTGGGTGCCAACCACTCAGTGGCTGACTGAACCTTAGTAGGGTCTACTGCTATACCTTCTCCTGATATAACATCTCCAAGGAATCCAACTTCCTTCAACCAAAACTCACATTTGCTGAACTTGGCAGATAACCGATGTTCCCTGAGCTTCTTGAGAACTAAACACAAATGCTCCTTGTGCTCCTCTTCATTCTTCGAGTATACCAGAATATCATCAATGAACACCACGAAAAACTTATGCAAGAACTCCATGAACACCTTATTCATCATACTCATGAAATAGGCAGGGGCGTTAGTCAATCCAAATGACATAACCGTGTACTCATATAGCCCATACCTTGTGGTGAAAGTTGTCTTAGGTATATCCTTCTCAGATCTTGAGCTGATGGTACCCTGATCGTAGATCAATCTTGGAAAATACTTTAGCTCCTTGCAGCTGGTCAAACAAATCATTGATCATCGGCGGTGGGTACTTGTTCTTGATCATCACTTCATTCGGTGCACGATAGTCAACCACCATTCTCAGAGATTTATCCTCCTTCTCAACCAAGAGCACTGGGGCTCCCCATGGTGACGAGCTTCATCGAATGTAACCTTTCTCCAATAACTCCCTAATCTGTTTCTTAATCTCCTCCAGATCATTTGCGGGCATCCGGTGGTCTCTTCGATATTGGTCCGGTGCCTGGCAATAGCTCTATCAAAAACTCAATGTCTTGATCCGGTGGCATGCCTGGTAGTTCCTCTGGAAATACATCCGGGTAATCCTTCACTATAGTCACCTCCTCTTGAACAACGCCCGTGAGGGAGTTTACGTGAGTCCTCTTTGGTGTATGCCTGGATACATACTTAATCCTTTTTCCCTCCGGGGCGGTGAGAAGAATTGACCTACTAGCACAATCAATGTTTCCTCTGTACTTCGATAGCCAATCCTTACCCAGTATTACGTCCAATCCTCGTGACTCCAGAATTATTAGGTCTGAGGGGAAAACTTGGCTACCAATGTTTAGGGGTAACTGTTCACACCATCGGCTGGCCATATACTCCGCTCCTGGTGAGCTTACTAGGAAGGGTGTCCTAAGGGCTAAGGTGGGTAACTTAAACTTGTCCACAAATCCCCTTGAAATGTATGAATGCGATGCACCAGTGTCAAATAGAATAAGAGCGGTAAATGACTTAACCAAAAACTTACCGATAACTGCATCTGGCTACTCTTCAACCTCCTCCACGTTCACGTGGTCCACTTGTCCCTTGTTCAAAGGGTTGGGATTCTTCCCAGAGCTTCCATTGCCATTTCCATTCTTTTATTCAGGACATTCGGTGGAGTAATGTCCAGTCTTCCCGCACTTGAAGCAAGTAACATGACTTAGATCCCTCTTGGCGGGCTTGGCTAGGTTAGAGCGGTTCTGATTACTGCCTGCTCCATTCCCGTTTCCATTCTTGGGGCCATTGTGGTTATGCGAACTTCCTCCATTGTGGTTATGTCCTCCATGGTTATGGGTATATCCTCCCGAGTTCGGGGTGAAACGAGGTTTCTGCTGAGCTCCTGAATTGTACCTCCCTTGTCCATTCTTCCATTTGTGGCTCTCAATCTGCTCCTGCTTCCCTTCAATCATAGAGCCTTATCTACCAACTCCTGGTAGTTGTTAAATCTTGCCACCATTAACTGCATACCCATCTCATCATTCAGCCCTTCCATAAACTTCTCCCGTTTCACGGCATCGGTGGCCACGTCATCTGGGGCATAACGAGCTAACTTGCTAAACTCATCCACGTATTGCACCACAGTACGGTTGCCCTGGCGTAAGTTGTGAAACTCACGCTTCTTCATGCTCATAGCTCCAGTTGAAACATGAGCAGTGCGGAATGCTTGCTGAAACTGCTCCCATGTGACATTGGCTATAGGAAAAGTAGCCGTGTAATTCTCCCACCGTGAGGCTGCAGGTCCATCCAATTGGTGTGCGGCAAGTCGTACCTTCTCTGCATCTGTGCAACCTGCGGTGGTAAACTCCCTTCCTATCCTGCGTAGCCAATCATTAGAAACTATCGGCTCGGTGCTACTAGAAAACACCGGCAGCTGCAACCTTAGAAAGCGGGCTAAGTTGTCAACTAGAGGGGGTGGCGGTGGGATATTGTTATTATTGTTGTTGTTGTTGCCTTGGTTCTGGACTAGCAACTGCATCAGTGTGTTCTGCTGTTGGATCAACTGAGTGAGCTCCGGTGGGAAGATAAATCCAGGGTCACCTCTCGGAGGCATCTGATGGGTTTAGAGGGGAGAGATTAGAATAGAAAGAGGTCTAGTGATAAAGCACCACCCATATGCACATGTGTCAAACACAAACATATCACACCAAATCAATTTCAAACAAGGGCATGCAATCGATCTAACTACCGTTACAGTTCTCAGACTATACTATTTACATGGGGGAATACTACTGATCATATGGTGGTCATCTAGAAATTTTGATCAGTGGAAGACTCCATGATATCTGCTCCAGCTTCGTCTTCATAAACATCATCACTAGGGTCAGAGTCGGTGTCATCAATGATGATGTAGTCCTTGGGATGGTCGTCATCTCCTCCTGGCGGAGGGTCTCCCATGAATACTCCTAGCTTCCTTGTCAGGTCGTCATTCTTCTCCACTAGTATTGCGATTTCCTCCTCATATCCATCGCATGTAGACTTGAGTTCCTCTTCTAGCTCCGTGTTCCTGGTCATCACCTGCTTCAAATCTATCATGCTTGCGCACATTTGGTTCTCCTGTGGGCGAATGTGCTGGTTTAACTCCTGGATGTAAGCTGCAATGGACCTGTCCTTCCTGGTGTTGATCATCTCCCGTTGCTCATCTCGGCGCCCACATATCTGGTACATAGTATCCTTAAGACCCTTGTGCTAAACTTCGCCGATGCGTCCCATGGCGATGTGAGCTTCCATGCTCTTTCCTAGACTCCAGATTGGTGCATCGAAGGAAAACTCTATGGACTCAGTTACTGGCGTGAATGTCCTTCCGGGAACTTGAACTTGAATCATCCAACGCTCCTCTTCTGGTAAAGTGGCGGTGTAGGTCCCGGTGAAGCTTGGTATTCCAATGTTCAGGTACCTAGTGACTTCCTTGTGTCCGCCATCCTATAGAGTAGAAAATGGAGAGAAGTCGGAAATGAGTAGAGAAGAGTGACCTATGGCTCATCTTTAGTGGTGGTGACCTACATTCAGCGTGTGCTCTGATACCATATCTTGTAGCGACCCGACCTCAGATGGTCAAGTCTCTGTGCATAAGTGTCATCCCTGGATCGGTCATGCTGACACACACAATACTTGAAGGATTTATAAGAGAGTGTAATCACACACTTATTACATCAAATGTCTCAAAAGATAAATTATTACAATAATATGACTTAAGCCCATCTAAATACGATAACAGCAGAAGGCTTGGAAGATAAAGTGTATCCATCAACTCCAACGGCATAGCTGAGTGCACGACAAACGACCTAGCGCACCTTACTCTTCTTCTGAAAGTCTGCAACATGACATGTTGCATCCCGAAAACGGGTCAGCACATGGAATATGATGGCAATATAACACAGTAGAGCAATGAACAGGTAAATGCTATCAGTACATTCATATATGGCTGGTGGAGACTCTATGGTTATAATGTTTTTGCGAAAAGCCAATTTTTCCCTACAACAAAGGAATATATTTTATTTAACTATCATGGTAGTTGTTAGACATTGAGAAGGTTCCTCCAACTCAATCCCAATTAGAAAGTAATTAACAACCCAACGAATTAAGTAATAGAGTGATGAGATCAATATGATAATCCAAGATCCAGATACTCAAGATGTGCATAACCGGGGACACGGCTAACCATGATTAGTTTGTACACTCTGCAGAGGTTTCCGCACTTTTCCCCACAAGACTCGATCTCCTCCGTTGGATTTCTCGCACTACATGGTGTTTGAGAAACGGATGTCCGAGACACAGTTTTTCAGAAGCATTAACTCTAACCCCGGGTAGACAGTACCAACATGCATCCCCTACATCTGCTAGCCTACCACTTGAAGAGGTCATACAACTTACTCCACTATGCTCAATCCCATAATAGCTTGTGGCTGCATAGGGAAGTTTCTAGCATGAATAATCTTGTGATCCCTCTGAGCCTGGGTGGCGAACCATAGGATGATCACACGGGTACTCCGGGATATCCTAGGATAACACTGGATTCTCCTGGTGCCCGCAACCAATCCACCCAGATGTGTGTTTAAGTAGCCACCTTAAGTTAACCATTAATTAACAATCTCACATCTGTCATGGATACTCTCAAACTAATCCACGTCTACGAGCATAGCATGGCGATATAAGCATAACGTAGAAGTAACTCCCAAGGGTTTGATAATAAAAGGGAAATAGGTTCTACCTCATCATCTACTTCCCAAGAACCCACATGTTAAGATATCCTACTCATGCAATGTTTGGGGGTTGAAACTAATGCATAAAAACTGGGATAGAAAAGAGTATGAATAAAGTGTTACTTGCCTTGCTGATGATCCGCAAAACCTAGTGACTCGTAGTAGCATGTTGCGCACTCCGGGAATTCTATTACAAATGAACAATAGCATACATAAGAAATCAAGAAAATATGCATGGGTAAAACTCAAATAAGAAGATCGAATCTGAGAACTGAACTAAAGAGATTCGATCTGCAAAAAGAATCAATCGAATCGGAGCTACGGAATAGAAACTACGGTCAAAAGAACTTCGAACACAAAACTGCTTGAAACCAAATTATAATTTGTCAAAAACCTTGTTCAAGTTGATTAAACAGAAAGGGGGGCTCGACACGAAGATTTTGGCGCTGGTTTCACTGGATTTGGACAAACGATTGAAAAGTTACGAGGGTCTGAAGATCAGGGGCTAATCTGCGATAAAAATAATCGCGGATAGGTCCCTGGCTGAAAATAAAATAAAAAGAAAAGACTAACGAACGAACGATCGCTGTTTGAACCTAACTGGCGAACAACGTTTGTCTAAACGAACGATCGGATGAACGTCCGCTAACCAAATAAATCGAACGAAAAACCTATCTAACAAAATAAACCGGAAACTAAAAAAACTAGGGTTAACCGAAAGAAAAACCGACTGATCAATGCGGTCAATGGCGGCGGCTCCGGTGAGATCCGGCACGGCACGGGCGGGATGACGGCGGCGGGAGGCGGTGCGGGGCGGTGGCGGAAGGCAGGGCGGGGCGATGGCGGAAGGCGGCGCGGGGCGGTGGCGGGAGGCGGTGCGGGGCGACGACGCGGCTAGGGTTAGGGTTTCGGGCGGCGGGGCAGCTTGGGTGGGCTGGGGCGGCTCGGCCTCACCTTAAAAATGCCTTGCGGCTTTGCCCGTTAAGTCGGTGCACGTTTTTTATTTAAAATAGACGTAGTAAAATAAATAAAAGAAATACCAAATGAAGTCCAAAAATCCTGAAATAATTTTTCATGGTCCTACAATAATATTTTGGACAAAGTGAACATTTATTTGGGCTAAGAAAGAAATTTTGAAAAATGCATATTTTCTAATCCAATTAAAAAGCAATAAAATCGGAATAAAATTATTTATTTGATTTTAAAATTTTCCTCCAATATTTCATTTAGTTTGGAGAAGTCATATTATCTCCTCTCATATATTTTATTATGAAATATTTTTGGAGAGAAAAATAATAAAACCAAAATGATCCTTGTTTCGATATTTGAGAAAATGCAAATATGAAAACGGTGAAATCCCCAACTCTCTCAGTGGGTCCTTGAGTAGCTTAGGATTTTCTAGGATCGCAAGGCAAGATGCAATAAAATATGATATGCATGAATGACCTATGTATAACATTCCAAATTGGAAATTTGGGATGTTACACTGCTAGATCCCCGATCGTCCCAACTGGGCTCCACTACTGATCATCAGGAAACGAAACATAGTAACGACCAAGTTCCTCGTCGAACTCCCACTTGAGTTCGGTAGCATCACCTGCACTGGTATCATCGGCACCTGCAACTGTTTTGGAAGTATCCATGAGTCACGAGGACTCAGCAATCTCACACCCGCGAGATCAAGACTATTTAAGCTTATGGGTAGGGGTAAGGTAATTAGGTGGGAGTTGCCGCAAGAGCTAAGCAAATATGGTGGCTAACTTACACAAATAAGAGAAGATGAGAAGCTATGCAATGGTCAAAATGCTAGAAGCGATCAAGAAGTGATCTTGAAACTACTTACATTCAAACATAACCCAAACCGTGTTCACTTCCCGGACTTCGCCGAAAAGAGACCATCACGGCTACACATGCGGTTGATTCATTTTAATTAAGTGAAGTGTCAAGTTCTCTACAACTGAATATTAACAAATTCCCATCTGCCGCATAACCGCGGGCATGGCTCTCGAAAGTTTACATCTGCAGGGGTGTCCCAACTTGGCTCATCACAAGCTCTCACGATCAACGAAGGATATTCCTTCTCCTGGAAAGACCCGATCAGTCTCGGAATCCCAGTTACAAGACATTTCGACAATGGTAAAACAAGACCAAGAAGACCGCTCGATGTGCCGAGAAATCCTGATAGGAGTCGCACGTATCTCGTTCTCATGGCACACCGGATGAACACTATGTACAGCAACCGAAGACCCCGGGTGAAGGGGTGTCACCGCAAGTGGCTCTAGGTTGGACCAACACTCAGAGGAGCACTGGCCCGGGGGGGGGGGTTAAATAAAGATGACCCTCGGATTTGGAAATCACAAGGGAAAAAGGCTTAGGTTGTTAGGCAAATGTAAAACCAAGGTTGGGCCTTGCTGGAGGAGTTTTATTCAAAGCGAACTGTCAAGGGGGTCACATAAACCCAACCGCGTAAGGAATGCAAAATCAAGGAACATAACACCGGTATGACAGAAACTAAGGTGGCAAGAGTGGAGAAAAACACTGAGAAAAATGCCAAGCCTTCCACCCTTTACCAAATATATATATATAGATCCATTAATGAAATAAGAGATAATATGATATCCCAACATATCCATGTTCCAACATGGAACAACCTGCAAGGCACCTGCAACTAGCAACGCTATAAGAGGGGCTGAGCAAAAGCGGTAACTTAGCCAAACAATGGTTTTCTAGGAAGATGGGTTAGAGGCTTGACATGGCAATATAGGAGGAATGATAAACAAGTGGTAGGTAGAGCGACATAGCGATAGAACGAACAACTAGCAAGCAAAGATAGAAGTGATATCGAGGGTAATGGTCATCTTGCCTGCAAAGTTCTTTGAGTTGTCGAAAGCTTGCTCCCCGTTAGCGTACTCAACAGGTTCCTTGTTCATGTAGTCATCTCCTGGCTCTACCCAAAGCAAGAACACAAGCAACGGAACAACAATCAATCACGGTGCAATGCACAAGCAACATGATGCAATTCATGACATGGGGTGCAAGGTATGATGTGCAATGCATATGGGTACTCTAGAAGGAAAGGAATGAACGAGTCATCAACTTGGCAAAGCAAGTATGCCAACTAGAAAGATGGGGTGTTTTCGGTTGAAATCGATATAAGGATCACCAGAAACGAATGCACGGTTTGCAAATGACAAGCAAAATAAGAATGATGCCAATCTGTGATTAACAACATCATAGCACTTATAATGCAACAAGAAAATGTACCACAGCACGCTAGGATAGCAACAAAGCACATGGATTTAAATTACACATGAAGCTCCACAAATCATGAACACTAAGCTCCTGCTAGAACTCACTAGAACAAGCTCAAAATAGCATGGCAAAAATGCAAATGATAATAGATTCACAGACTTAGAGAAAATACTAAGCATGGCAAAACAACATCATATTTGGAGCTAGCAAACAACATGCTACAAGAACATATCATGGCAAACAAAGGCATGGAATGCTAGTACTAAAGACATACACAAAACCCTTACTGAAATTTACCCAAAGATGTAAGGAAAATGATGTGACACCCATGCAAACATGGCAAGTTATATGATCAGTTTCAGACTTGCAAGAAAAACATGACATGGTAGGAACAGATTCATGATAGCAACTTTGCAAGCTCATGCCACTCAACACAAATCATTTCATGGCATCACAAGGTAACCAACAGTAAGTAGACATGTTCATGAAGATAAAAATGGCAAGATCAAGTTCATAGGGTACATGTATCACTAGCAACACACATGACAAAATTGAATCTCATGTTAACAATCTGCCAGGAATAATATTTAGCAAAAGTAGAGCATGCAAATGGCATGCTACACTACTCCATAATTACAACCATAGGCATTAATGGATATAGCAATACCACATCTTCAAAACACTTTTACTGAACTATCTCAAAAAGTGCATGGATCTCATGGTAGCAACAAGTTTACATAGCATCAAAATGTAACAGGAAAAGACTTAGCAAAATATTCTAAGTATCTGAAATGAGCAACATTAAGAAGCCTACTTTTCATGCTTGTTCTAGTCACCACATAGATCACAAAAATACAATACTTGCACCACTGTAAATATGGCATGGTGGAGCTCATAAGACATGTAGACATCAAGCTCATAGGATGCACACACAAAACGCAACAAAAATGACAAATCATCAAGTTATGTTAAAATCCAGCAGACAACATCATATAGCACTTTTGCAACAAGGATTTAGGAATCAATATGGAAAATAACATGCATGCAAATGCCACTAGCATGAAGAGAATCATGAGCTAACATTTTCATATATCATATGCACAAATCGGAGCTACGGTCATGGAGATATAGCATGATGAACAGGGCACCAAAATATCACAGACTTAGAGAAAAGCGAGGTCAACCTTATCCAGATCTAGAGTTTCGAGCATAGTTCCCGAGGTTCATCGGGGACGGAGGATGCGGTGGCTGGAGACGACAAGGCGGCGGGCGGCGCGGGCACGGCGGTGCGGTGCGCGGCGGTGGTGGTCAGCGGCAGGCGCGGCGGATGGCGCGGTGCCAGGCGAAGGATACAGCGGGCGAGCGTGGGTCAGCGGCGCTCGGGCGCGGGCCTGATGGGCTGGCGACGGTGGGATCTGGCGGAGGCCACGTGGCGGCCTAGGATTGGTCCAGGTGGCGGCGATGGGAGTGTTCGGAGGGCACGGACATGTCCGGTGGGCGAGAGGGAAGATTTTTAGGGTTTGTACCGCGAATTTGGAGGGGAAGAGGCATATTTATAGGTAGAGGGAGCTAGGAGAGTCCAAATGAGGTGTTGTTTTCGCCCACATGATCATGATCCAACGACTGAGAGCACAGAGGGGGTTTAGATGGGTTAGTGGATTGTTTTGGAAGGGTGTTGGGCTGCAACAAGAGAGGGTCTTTACGGTTACCAGGTTAACCATTGGGGCAACAAACGACCTCCAAATGGAACGAAATTTGACAGGCAGCCTACCGGTGATGTTCCAAAGCCACTCGACAAATCTCAACCAATTCCGAGAACGTTTTTCTCCCGCTCACGAAACGATATTGTAGGGGTGCAATGGGCGCATGTGGGAGTGTCACATCGCGAAACATACAACAGGGAAAATGACCGGATGCATGAGACGAACACGAATGCAAATGAGATGCACATGATGACATGAGATGAAATGCATGACATGAACAAAATGCAACATGAAAGACAAAAACCCAACCACACAGGGAATATCATATCACATAATCGTAAATGGCAAGAGTTGGAGTTACAAATAAGGAAAGTTACATTCGGGGTGTTACATTTGCGCGCTAGTTTTTTCGCTGAAGAGATTCCAAATTTTCGGATTCCGCGGAAATATGTACCTCCCCGCCCCCTCCCCCTTACCAAAAGCCACGTTTCCCCTGTTTTCGCCTTCCTTTCCAAGTTGAAACCTTCACTCCTTGCTTGCAGTGCCACCTCCTCGCCGGCGACCCTCTTTCACGCTGCTCAACCATGCCTATCTAGGCAGGTAATCCACACCTGACCCCCATCCTCCTCCTCCTTCCACATGCCACATGCCCTGACCGCCGGTGTGAGCACGACACCTTCCACCCAGATCACCGACCCCTCCACCAAATAAGCGCCGGCCTAAGCCATGGTGCACGCGGTATAGCCAGGATCTCAAGGAGCATTTGGTAGCGGAGAAGCAAATCGTGGCCGCGTGCGCGGATGAGGTCGCGATGGCTGCTATTCGTGCCAACCCCCAGATCTTGGAGGAGCACCTCGCCGTCGAGGCCACCGTTGACGCCTCTCGCACCAATGCCGCGACGCGGTTGGCTGCTTTAAACGACAGTTCATGGCGTTTTCTCGAGACCACCATCGGTGCCTTCGATGAAGACTACGAGGTGTTTTCTTAGCGTGCATGTGCTTACCTCATCTCGAGAGCCAGCAACTTGGTGCCCGGCGTGACTGAGGCAACTCACCACTACAACGAGGGCACCCATGATGCGGAGGCCTCACCCTCTTCCATGTTAAAGGAGCCAATCGTCATCGATCTCCAACAATGAGGAGTAGCTTTTCTTATTAGCTCACTATAAGGACCCATGTTCAGTTTCCTAGCTACTGCCTTTCCTTAACAAATTCTATTGAATTGTGCTATCTACTTCTACCATGCAATCTTCTGCTATAGTGTATATGTGCTATATGTCGTGCAATGTGGTGTTCAATTAACTGCTTGGTTCAATTCTGCAAATGTGATGTTCAATTCTTCAGGGTGCAATATTTCCAAGTTGTTAAGCATGATTGGTTTGGTTAACTGTCTGATATTCTATTAGGAGTATGTTATATTGTGCAATGTGGTGCTCACTAAACATTTGGTTCATTTGTTATGGTGTTTAGTTAACTGCTTGGTTCAATTCTGCAATGTGATGTTCAATTGTTGTGGTTGCATTATGTATTGTATACCATGTGAGAAATAAATGGAATTTGGCTATACTAAATACATGAGAAACAAATCCTATTGCTATATTTCCAAGTTGTTAAGCATGCTTGGTTTGGTTAATTGTCTGATCTTCTATTAGGAGTGTGTTATATTGTGCAATGTGGTGCTCAGTTAACGTTTGGTTCATTTGTTGTGGTGTTTAGTTAACTTCTTGGTTCAATTCAGCAATGCGATGTTCAATTGTTGTGGCTGCATTCTGTTATTGCGTACCATGTGAGGAATAAATCGAATTTGGCTGCACTTAATACATGAGAAACATATACAACTGCTATATTTCCTAGTTCTTAATCATGCTTGGTTTGGATAAATGGGTTTTCCATGTGGCTTGAATTAATCTAATGAAAATGCAATGTGCTTATTTATCATGAACATATTTTAATGATAGCATGCGAACCCTTACTTAACCTGATGACTAACAACCTTGTATGTGTTGCAGGGAAATAATGGGAAGCACCAAGGTTTACAAGATGGTACTAACTATTATACCTTGCCTTTTTTATTCCTTTGCCCCATTTCCAATATAGAGAAGATATTTATGCACATCCTTGTTTTCAGGGTTCACTGATGATTACCTCTCAAACCACCTCTGTGGTCAGGAGGCGAGGAAAGTTTTCACACAACACCCATGGTTCAATATTGAAGTGTTCCTGAAGAGGACGAAGGATGGACGGTCAATCATCCACAGGTACTGGCCTAAAGTTGCAAAGACCTTCAACATGAATGAAGGCTCAATATTCGCCTTTCGCTTCAGCAGTTTTCCAGATGAGATGCATCTCTCTATGTACTGTCTATGATGCTACTTTCGAAAGGTTCTAGATGTTGCATGTGAAACTTGCTGCTGGTCCAGTTGTGTAATGGGGTAGTTGAGTGCTGAAGCTATATCATGTTGTACTCCAATGTATTTCAATTATGAAATCTCGCTTCCTTAATATGGAAATGGAATATATTATGTGCTAAATATGAATGCCAATTAGATTAGTAAATTGATTATTAATAATAGGGCAATTAGCTTGCTAATTAGCCAATTAGCAAGCTAATTGGGTTTTCCTATTGCAAACGGTTACTGAGAAAACACCATGGGCGATGACCTCAGGCAACACACATAGTTTCTAGGAATAAACCATGTTGGATCAATGAACAATCACAGACGGCATTCTCTTAAAAACTGTTTGCATTATGCCACCTTGCACAAATGTTTTTCTTGGAGTGATTGTGTGGGATGTATATACGAATGGAAAAGTTTAGCAGGGACTGACTGTGTGGGATGTACTTACGACCGAAAACGATTTCTCTTGTATAATTGTATTTTTTAGCACTACTGTACATATAACCGTATTTGGTCGCTCGCCGGTCGCACATGACCTTATTTTCCCGAGCGTGTGCCAGGAGGGCATATCCCCGACGGTTTCTGGGTCATGTGGGAAGGACCCCCCTATCGCCCACACTCATTAGGCGACGGTTCCAAACGCCGTCGCGGAAAGGGGTTAAAACCGTTTGTATAGCACTGACATGTACCCGTGTTGATGTAATTGACAAAATGCCATGTCCTAAGGACATCAAAGGTATTTGTAGTTTTCTTGGTGATGCCGGTTTCTATAGGATATTTATCAAAGACTTTTCTAAAATTTCTAGGCCTCTTACTAATCTTTTGCAAAAGGATATTCTTTTTGTTTTTGATGATGATTGTCTTGAAGCCTTTGAAACACTCAAGAAAGCTTTAATATCTGCACCTATTGTTCAACCACCTGATTGGAACTTGCCTTTTGAAATTATGTGTGATGCTAGTGATTATGCTGTTGGTGCTGTTCTAGGACAATGAGTTGATAAGAAACTAAATGTTATTCATTATGCTAGTAAAACTCTAGACAGTGCTCAAAGAAATTATGCTACTACTGAAAAAGAATTTTTAGGAGTTGTGTTTGCTTGTAATAAATTTAGAGCTTATATTGTTGATTCCAAAGTAAGTGTTCACACAGACCATGCTGCTATTAAATATCTTATGGAAAAGAAAGATGCTAAACCTAGACTTATTCGTTGGGTTCTCTTGTTACAAGAATTTGATTTACATATCATTGATAGAAAAGGAGCTGAGAACCCCGTAGCTGATAATTTGTCTAGGCTTGAAAATGTGCTTGATGACCCACTAACTATTGATGATAGTTTTCTTGATGAGCAGTTAGCTGGAATAAATGTTGCTAATAGTACTCCTTGGTATGCTGACTACGCTAATTACATTCTTGCTAAATATCTACCACCTAGCTTTACATACCAGCAAAAGAAAAATTTCTTCTATGATTTAAGACATTACTTTTGGGATGACCCACATACTTATAAAGAAGGAGTAGATGGTATTATTAGATGTTGTGTCCCTGAGCATGAACAGGGGCAAATCCTACGAAAATGTCACTCCGAGGCTTATGGAGGGCATCACTATAACATCCCAAATTTTCAATTTGGATGTTAAACATAGGTCATCATATGCATATCATTTTTTATTTGCATTTGGTTGTGATCCTAGAAATCTTAAGCAACTCAAGGACCCAAGCAGAGAGTTGAAGATTTCACAAATTTTCATATTTGATTTTTTTTCAAATTTTAAAAGAGGATCAATTTGATTTTAATATTTTTCTCCTCAATTATTTCTAATAATAAAAATAAATGAGAGAAGATAATATGACTTCTTCAAAAGAGAGGAATATTGGAGGAGAAATTTTAAAATCAAATTAATATTTTATTGGTTCTTTATTTGCTATTTTATTTGAATTGGAAAAAATATGCATTTTTGAAAATTGCATTTCTAGGCCAGAAAAATGTTCATCGTGTCCTAAATATTAGGTTTGGATGGCGAAAATTGTTTCTCGTATTTTTAGAATTTTTTTATATTTTATTAGGATTTTTCTTTCGGGTGAAATTTAATTAAAAAACTTTGTTGCCCCACTGGGCCGAAGGCCCAGCCGTGCTCGTGCCGCCGCCTCCGTCGCTCGTGCGGATGCCGAACTCTAGCAAGGAGGAGTCTGCGTCGGACTGCGCCGCCCCCTCACGCAAGCCGCAGCCCCCCGGCTCTTTATAAGCAGCCGCCTTCTCCTCACTACCCGCGTCCGCGCCGCCGCCGCCGCATCGCCCCGACGCCAACGTCGCCTCGCCCTTCGAAGCCGCTGGAGCCGTGCCGAATCTCGCCTTTGACATCGCCGTCATTTTTCTCCGTCTAACTAGTAAAAACCATTCGGTTTTCCTTGGTTTTCTTTCGGGTTTTTTTCGGTTTAGGTTAGATCGGGTTTTTCTATTTATTAGGTTATTTAGGGAACGTTCGTCGGTTATTTTCTGTTAACACACGATTTTGGTTCGTTAGTTCCTGTTAGTGAATGTTCATTCGTTAGGTTTTTCTTTCTCTGTTTATTTTTCGGCCAGGGACCTATCCGCGAATACTCTTATCACAGATTAGTCCTTGATGTTCAAACCCTCGCTACTTTTTTCTCGGTTGTCCAATTCAAGTGAAACCAAGGCCAAAATCTTCCTCTTGTTCCCCTCTGTACAGATAACCAACTTGGACATGATTTTGACAAATTAAAATTTGGTTTCAAGTAGATTTGTTTTCAAACTTTTTTTGATCGCAAATTGAGTTTCGTAGCTCCGATTCGATTGATTCTTTTTGCAAATTGAAGCTCTTCAGTTTAAATTTCAGTTTGCATCTTTTCTCTTGAGTTTTTCCCTTGCATATTATGCTTGAGTGCTTATGTATGCTATTGTTTGTTCATAATAGAGTTTCCAGAGTGCGAGGCTTGCTACTACGAGTCACTAGGGTTTTCAGATCGTCAGCAAGGCAAGTAACACTTTGATCATACCCCTTTATTACCCAGTTTTTATGCATTAGTTTCAATCCTCACACATTGCATGAGTAGGATCTGATTAACATGTGGGTATTGGGAAGTAGTTGATTAGGTAGAACCTATTGTCCTTTCTTCAAACCTTGGGAGTTGTTACGTTATGCTTATACTTCTATGCTATGCTCGTAGACGTGGTTTGGTTTTGAGAGAATTCATGAAAGATGTGAGATATTATTATTAACTAAGGTTTAACTTAAGGTGGCTACTTTAACACACATCTGGGTGGATTGGTTTGTGGGCACCTGGGGAATGTAGTGTTGTCCAAGGAGAATCCCGGGGTATCCATGTGATTTTTCCTATGGTTTACCACCCAGGCTCAAAGGGATCATTATGTTATTCATGCTGGAAACTTTTGTGTGCAGCCACATGCCATTATGGGCTCTGGCATAGTTGAGTAAGTTGTGGGAAACCTTTCCATGACGGACTAGCAGATGCAGGGGGTTGTAGGTGTACTGGCCTATCTTCGGTTAAGGGGGCCTCTTTAGAAAGACTGTGTCTCGGTCATCCGTTTCTCAAACATCATGTAGTCCGAGAAATCCAATGGAGGAGATCGAGTCTTGTGGGGAAAAGTGCGCAAACCTCTGCATAGTGTACAAAATAATCATGATTAGTCGTGTCCCCGGTTATGGACATCTTGAGTATCTGGTGCTTGAATTACTATGTTGATCTCATCACTTTACTAAATTAATTTGTGGGGTTATTTATTATTAATTTGGGATTGAGATGGTGTTACCATTCTCAATATTTGAACAAACTTTGTAGTTAAATAAAATGTATTCCTTTGTTGTAGGGAAAACTAGCTTTTTGCAAATGATAACCATAGAGCCTCCACCAGCCATATATGCATATAGTTATAGTTGTTACTTGTTCATTTCTCTATAGTGTTATGTTGCTAGCATATTCCATGTGCTGAACTACACAGGCTGCAACGTATTATGTTGTAGAGTTTTCGGACGAAGAGTAAGGTGCGCTAGGTCGTTCTCGTGCACTCAGCTATGCCGTTGGAGTTGATGGGGAGTCATTTACCTTCGAAGCTTCCGCAGCTATCTTCTTTAGATGGCCTTCAGCCATATTATTGTATTTAAGTTCTCTTTTGAGACATTCGATGTAATAAGTCTGTGATTGAAATCTGTTATAAATCCTTGACTACTATGTGTGTCGGCATTACCGAACTAGGGATGACACTTATGCACAGAGATTTGACCGTCTAAGGTCGGATAGCTATGAGATGGTATCAGAGCACACGCTGACTATAGGATGCAACCACTAAGATAAGCCATAGGATCCTCTTCTCTACTCATTTCTGACTCTTCTCCATTTTCTACTCTATAGATGGTGGACCCAGGGAACAAGTTTGCTCAACCGGATGATGACACCCCGTTTGGACGACACTTGAAGGAAATCACTAGGTACTTGAGCATTGGAATACCAAGCTTCACCGGGACCTACACCGCCACTCTACCTGAAGAGGAGCGCTGGACAATTCATGTACATGTTCGAGGAAGGACATTCACACCAGTTACTGAGCCCATAGAGTTTTCCTTTGATGCACCAACCTGGAGTCTAGGAAAGAGCACGGCAGCCCACATCGCCATGGGACGCATTGCCGAGGTATACCAAAGGGATCTTAAGGACAACATCTACCAGATATGTGGCCGCCGAGATGAGCAATGGGAGATGATTTGCACCAGGAGGGATAAATCCATTACAGCCTACATCCAGGAGTTAAACAAACACATTCGTCTTCAGGAGAACCAGATGTGTGCCAGCATGATAGACATGAAGAAAGTAATGACCAGGAACATGGAGATAGAAGAGGAACTCAAGTCTACATGCGATGGATATGAAGAAGAAATTGCAGTACTACTTGAGAAGAATGAAGACCTGAGGAAGAAGTTAGGAATATTCAAGGGAGATCCCGCACCTGAGGAGGACAACCGCCCCGAAGACTACATCATCATCGACGACACCGACTCCGACCCCGATAGTGATGATGATTACAAAGACGAAGCTGGAGCAAATATCATGGAGTCTTCCACCGATCAAAATTTCTAGTCGGCCACCATATCATCAGTAGTATTTCCCCCATGTATATAGTAGTAGTCCGAGTATTTTGTAACGGTAGGTTAGATCGATTGTATGACCCTGTTTGAATTGAGTGGTGTGAAATGAATGTGTTTATCTCATGTGCATATAGGTAGTGATCTCTCTTTAGACCTCACTCTATTCTATTCTCACCCCTCTAAACCTATCAGATGCCTTTGAGACGTGACCCCGGATTTTTCTTCCCACCGGAGCTCAATCAGTTGATCCAACAGCAGAATGCCTTGATGCAGTTGCTAGTACAGAACCAAGGCAACAACAACAACAATCCACTACCACCACCTCCAGTTGACAACTTAGCCCATTTTCTGAGGTTGAATCCGCCGGTGTTTTCCAGTAGCACCAAGCCGATTGTTGCTGATGACTGGCTCCGCGGGATTGGAATGGAGCTGACCACCGCAGGTTGCACAGATGCTGAGAAGGTGTGCTTTGTCGTACATCAACTGGATGGACCCACAGCCTCCTGGTGGGAGAATTACACAACCACTTTCCCCATAGCCAATGTCACATGGGATCAGTTTCAGCAAGCTTTCCACATAGCCCACGTCTCGACCGGAGCCATGAGCATGAAGAAGCACGAGTTTCGTGACTTACGCCAGGGAAATCATACTGTGGCGCAGTACGTGGATGAGTTTAGTAAGTTATCTCGCTATGCCCCAGATGATGTGGCCACAGATACCGCAAAGCAGGAGAAGTTTATGGAAGGGCTGAATGATGAGCTGAGTATGCAGTTGATGGTGGCAACATTTTCTAACTACCAGGAGTTGGTAGATAGGGCTCTTATGAGAGCCGCAAAAGAAAGTATGGACAGGGGAAGTACAACTCTGGAGCTCAGCAGAAGCCTCGTTTTACCCCAAACTCGGGAGGATACACCCATAACCATGGGAGGCACACTAACAATGGAGGAATTCCACACAACCATAGTGGACCTAAGAGTGGGAATGGGAATGGAGGAAGCAACAGCCGGAACCGTTCAACCCAGCCATACCCGCTAAGAAGCACCTAAGCCATGTCACCTGTTACAAGTGCGGGAATACTAGACACTAAGCCAATGATTGTTCTGAGTTGAAGAATGGCAATGTAAATGGAAACTCTGAGAAGAAGCCCAACCCCTTCACCAGAGGTCAGGTGAACCACGTCAATGTGGAGGAAGTTGAAGAGCAGCCCGATGCAGTTATCGTTAAGTTTTTGATTAAGTCATTTACTGCAATTGTTCTTCTCGACACTGGTGCATCGCATTCATACAAATCAAGGGGATTTGTGGATAAGTTTAAGTTGCCCACCAAAGCCCTTAAGACACCTATGTTAGTAAGCTCGCCATGAGCAGAGTATATGGCAAGCAGAGGATGTTTCGAGATGTCGTTGACCATAGGTAGGGATGTTTTCCCTCAGACCAAATAATTTTGGAGTCACAAGGATTGGATGTGATGCTAGGCATGGATTGGCTATCGATATATGGAGGAAACATTAACTTTGCTAGTAAGTCAATTATACTCACCAACCCTGAGGGAAAGAGGATCAAGTATGTATCTAGGCATGCGCCAAGGAGGACCCAAGTAAATTCCCTCTCGGGAGTTGTTCAGGAAGAAGTGCCTGTTGTGAGGGATTTCCCGGATGCATTTCCCGAGGAACTAGCAGGCATGCCGCCAGATCGAGACATATAATTTTTGATAGAGTTGTTGCCAGGCACCAGACCAATATCGAAGAGACCGTATCGGATGCCCGCAAATGATCTGGAGGAAATCAAGAAGCAAATTAATGAGTTACTGGAGAAAGGTTACATTCAACCAAGTTCATCACCATGGGGATCCCTAGTGCTCTTAGTTGAAAAGAAGGATGGATCTTTAATAATGGTTGTTGATTATCGAGCATTGAATGAGGTGACAATCAAGAACAAGTACCCACTACCGATGATCAATGATCTGTTTGACCAGCTGCAGGGAGCTAAAGTATTCTCCAAGATCAATCTTCGATCAAGATACCACCAGTTTAAGATCCGAGAATAGGATATACCTAAGACAACTTTTACCACAAGGTATGGGCTATATGAGTACATGGTCATGTCATTTGGATTGACTAATGCCCCTACCTATTTTATGAGTATGATGAATAAGGTGTTCATGGAGTTCTTGGATAAGTTTGTTGTGGTCTACATTGATGATATATTGGTATACTTAAGGAATGAAGAGGAACACAAGGAACATTTGCGATTGGTGCTAGAAAAGCTTAGGGAACATCAACTATATGCCAAGTTCAGCAAATTTGAGTTTTGGCTGAAAGAAGTTGGATTTCTCGGACATGTTATATCAGGAGAATGTATAGCAGTAGACCCTACCAAGGTTCAGTCTATCACTGAGTAGTTGGCATCCACCTCAGTAGGAGAGATTCGTAGTTTTCTTGGACTCGCGGGATATTATAGGAGATTCATTGAGAATTTTTCCAAAATTGCGAAACCCATGACGGAGTTGTTGAAGAAGGACACCAAGTTCAAATGGATTGAGGAATGTGAGGCCAGTTTTCAGGAGTGTAAGAAATGTTTGGTTACAGCCCCAGTACTAATTCTTCTGGATATACGCAATGGTTTCCAAGTGTATTGCGATGCTTCTCGCTTGGGACTTGGAGGTGTACTTATGCAAGACCGAATAGTTGTTTCATGTGCCTCATGTCAGCTTCAACCTCATGAGTTGAATTATGCCATGCATGATTTGGAGTTAGCAGCCGTAGTGCATGCACTCAAGACTTGGAGACATTTTCTTATTGGAAACCGTTGTGATGTGTACACTGATCACAAGAGTTTGAAGTATATTTTCACAAAGAAGGATTTGAATCTCAGGCAGAGGAGATGGTTGGAGCTCATAAAGGATTATGATATGAAGCTACATTATCATCCAGGAAAGGCCAATGTCGTATCAGATGCTTTGAGCCGCAAGAGTTATGTCAATACCCTCGTAAGCGGAGGATTACCGCAGGAGTTAGTCGACGATCTCAAGGAACTTCATTTGGTGATAGTTCCAAGATGTTTTTTGTAGCAATGGAGGTTCAGTCCACGTTATTGGGAAAGATTCGATAAGCGCAGAAGGATGACAAGGAAATTGCTGAGATAAAGGAGAAAATGAGAAAAGGAAAATCCTAGGGTTTTTGTGAGGATGAGCATGAAACTTTATGGTTTGAGGATCGTGTATATGTGCCCAATAATGCAGAGATCAGGAAGCTCATGACTCGCCATACTCGATTCATCCCAGGAAACACCAAGATGTATTTGGATTTGAAGGAACGTTTTTGGTGGACAGGTATGAAGAAGGATATTGCCGAGTACATAGCAGTATGTGATGTATGTCAGAGAGTGAAGGCACAACATCAGAAGCTAGCAGGATTACTTCAGCCTATGCCAATACCAGAATTGTAACATCCCAATTTTCAATTTGGATGTTATAACTACGTCATCATATATATATCATATTTCATTTGCATTTTTGGTTTGATCCTAGAAATCTTAAGCAACTCAAGGACCCACGGAGAGAGTTGGAGGTTTCATTTATTTTCATACTTGAATTTTCTCAAATTTGAAAAGAGGATCATTTTTTATTTTAATAATTTTTCTCTCCAAAATATTTCGATAATAAAATAAATGAGAGGAGATAATGTAACTTGTCCAAATAAGAGAGGAATATTAGAGGAAAAAAATTAAAATCAAATAAATATTTTATTTGGGATTTTATTGCTATTTTATTTGAATTAGAAAAATATGCCTTTTCAAAATTGCATTTTTAGGCCAGAGAAATGTTCACCTTGTTCTAAATATTTTATTTAGATGTTGAAAATTGTTTTTGGAATTTTTTTAGAATTTTTTTTATATTTTTTTAGGATTTTTCTTCGGCGAAATGTCGCGTCGAACTGGGCTGGCCCGGCTAGGAGCCAGGCCTCGTCCCAGCAGCACCACGCCGCCAACCGCCACCGTCCCCGTGGCCGGCACGGAGTCCTAGGATTCTGGCGTGCCGACGCCTCCACCTAACTTC
>NC_041384.1:249059753-249133665 GCF_002162155.2 Triticum dicoccoides | reverse complement strand
CCTGCCGTCGCGCCGCTCGCCGCCGCCGCCCCGCCGGAGCCTCGCTGCCAATCGCATCGCCGCTGCCAGTTTTTTTCAGAGAATTGGTAAAAACCCGCCGCCGGTTTTTTTCGGTTAGGTCTAGGTCGGTTTTTCTTTAGGGTTAGGGTTTTTCTCGGTTTTCTTCGGTTAGATTAATTCTGCGAACATTCGTTCGTTCATTTCTTATAATGAACGAATTCATTCATTTTTCTCTGTTAACGGTCGTTCTTCCGATAGATTTTTCTTTTTCTGTTTTATTTTTGCCAGGGACCTATTCGCGATTATTTTTATCATAGATTAGCCCCTGATCTTCAAACCCTCGCAACTTTTTAACCGTTCGTCCAAATCCAGTGAAACCAACGCCAAAATCTTTGGCTCGAAGCCCTCTTTCCAGTTAACCAACTTGAACATGATTTTGACAATTTAAAATTTGGTTGCAAGCAGATTTGAATTCAACTTCTTTTGATCGTAGTTTGAGTTTCATAGCTCCGATTTGAGTCTTTCTTTTTGCAAATCGAAGCTCTTCAGTTGAACTTTCATTTTGGAATTTCTTATCTGAGTTTTACCCTTGCATCTATGCTTGAGTTCTTATGTATGCTATTGTTTGTTTGCGATAGAGTTTCCGGAGTGCGAAGCGTTCTACTACGAGTCACTAAGGTTTGCAGATTGTCAGCAAGGCAAGTAACACTTTGATCATACCCCTTTATTACCTAGTTTTTATGCATTAGTTTAAAACCCTCAAACATTGCATGGTTAAGACTTGGTAACATGTGGGTATTGGGAATTAGTAGTTGAGGTAGTACCTATTGCCCTTTTTCATTCAAACCCTGGCAGTTACTTCTACCGTGTGCTTATACTGCTATGCTATGCTCGTAGACGTGGATTGGGTTGAGTGATTCATGACAGTTGTGAGTATTATTATGAACTAAGGGTTTATTTAAGGTGGATACTTTATCACACATCTAGGTGGATTGTTTGTGGGCACCTAGGGCAATCCAGTGCTGTCCAAGGATATCCCGGGGAATCCGTGTGATCATCCTATGGTCCGCCACCCAGGCTCAAAGGGATCATATTGTTACTCATGTCGGAAACTTCCATGTGCAGCTACAAGCCATTATGGGCTCTGGCATAGTTGAGTATGTTGTGTGAGCTCTTTAAGTGGTAAACTAGCAGATGTAGGGGATGTAGGTGGTACAGTTTACCCGTTGAAAGGGATAATGCTTCTGAAAGACTGTGTCTCGGTCACCCATTTCTCAAACATCATGCAGTGCGAGAAATCAAACGAAGGAGATCGAGTCTTGTGGGGAAAAGTGGGCAAACCTCTACAGAGTGTACAAACTAATCATGATTAGCCGTGTCCCCGGTTATGGACATCTTGAGTATCTGGTGCTTGAATTATTATGTTGATCTCATCACTTACTTAATTAACTTGTTGGGTTAATGATTACTTTAATTTGGATTGAGATGGGGTTTACCATTCTCAATGTTTATCAACTACCATGATAGTTAAACAAAATATATTCCTTTGTTGTAGGAAGAAAATTGGCTTTTCGCAAAAACATAATAACCATAGAGCCTCCACCAGCCAAATATGCATATAGTTATAGCTGTTACATGTCCCTTTGCACGACAGTGTTATATTGCCAGCATATTCCATGTTTGACCTATTTTCGGGCTGCAACATATTATGTTGCAGACTTTTCAGACGAAGAGTAAGGTGCGCTAGGTCGTTGTTTTGCACTCAGCTATGCCATTGGAGTTGATGGACTTGCTTAATCTTCCAAGCCTTCTGCTGTTATCTTATTTAGATGGCATTAAGCCATATTATAGTAATAAGTACTCTCTTATGAGATATTAGATGTAATAAGTGTGTGATTTGCAATCTATGATAAATCCTTCAAGTACTGTGTGTGTGAGCATTACCGATCCTGGGATGACACTTATGCACATAGATTTGACCATTTGAGGTCGGATCGCTATAAGATGGTATCAGAGCACACGCGGATTGCAGGACGCAACCACTAAGATAAGCCATAGGTCACTCTTCTCTAGTCATTTCTGACTCCTCTCCATTTTCCACTATATAGATGGCAGACACAAGGAATAATTTTGCTCAACCGGATGAAGACACACCTTTTGGACGGTACTTGAAGGAAGTCACTGGGTACCTGAACATCAGAATACCAAGCTTCACCTGGACCTACACCGTCACTTTACCTGAAGAAGAGCGCTGGACAATTCGACTACATGTTCCAGGAAGGATATTCACACCAGTTACTGAGCCCATAGAGTTTTCCTTTGATGCACCAACCTGGATTCTAGGAAAGAGCATGGCAGCTCACATCGCCATGGAACGCATCGGCGAAGTTTATCACAAGGATCTTAAGGACACCAACTACCAGATATGTGGGCGCAGATATGAGCAATTGGAGATGATCAACACCAGGAGGGACAGATGCATTGCAGCCTTCATCCAGGAGTTAAACCAGCACATTCGTCGCCAGGAGAACCAAATATGCGCAAGCATGATAGATCTTAAGAAGTTGATGACTAGGAACATGGAGCTTGAAGAGGAACTCAAGTCTACACGCGATGGTTACGAGGAGGAAATCACAATACTAGTAGAAAAGAATGATGACCTGACAAGGAAGCTAGGAGTATTAATGGGAGACCCCACGCCAGGAGGAGATGACGACCATCCCAAGGACTACATCATCATTGACGACACCGACTCTGACCCCGACAGTAGTGATGATGATTACGAAGACGAAGCTAGAGCGGACATCATGGAGTCTTCCACCAATCAAAATTTCTAGATGACCACCATATTATCAGTAGTATTCCCCCATGTATATAGTAGTAGTCCGAGTATTTTGTAATGATAGTTAGATTGATTGTATGCCCTTGTTTGAATTGAGTGATGTGATATGAATGTGTTTGTCTCATATGCATATGGGTAGTGTGTTTATCCTTAGACCTCATTCTATTCTAATCTCTCCGCTCTAAACCCATCAGATGCCTCCGAGACGTGACCCCGGATTTTTCTTCCCACCAGAGCTCACCCAGTTGATCCAACAGTAGAATGCCTTGATGCAACTACTAGTCCAGAACCAAGGCAACAAAAAAAACAACAATAACGACAACCCACCTCCACCACCACAAGTTGACAACTTAGCCCGTTTTCCGAGGTTGAATCCGCCGGTGTTTTCCAATAGCACTGAGCCGATTGTTGCTGATGATTGGCTTCGCAGGATTGGAAGGGAGATGACCACCGCAGGTTGCACGGATGCGGAGAAGGTGCGCTTTGTCACACACCAACTGGATGGACCCGCAGCCTCATGGTGGGAGAATTACACAACCACTTTTCCCATAGCTAATGTCACATTGGATTAATTTCAGCAAGCATTCCGCATAGCCCATGTCTCAACTGGAGCTATCAATATGAAGAAGTGTGAGTTCCGCAAATTACGCCAGGGAAACCGTACTGTGGGGTAGTACGTGGATGAGTTTAACAAGTTAGCCCGTTATGCCCCAGATGATGTGGCCACGGATGCCGTGAATTGGGAGAAGTTTATGGAAGGACTAAATGATGAGATGAGTATGCAGTTGATGGTGGCAACATTCACTAACTATCAGGAGTTGGTAGACCGGGCCCTGATGATTGAAAACAAACAACAGCAAATAGAAAACCGCAAATGGAAGTATGGGCAGGGTAACAACAATTCTGGAGCTTAGCAGAAGCCTCACTTTACCCCTAACTCCGGAGGTTACACCCATAACCATGGAGGCCATACTCACAATGGAGGAAGTTCCCATAACCACAGTGGGCCTAAGAATGGAAACGGGAATGGAGCAAGTAGTAGCCAGAACCGCCCCAACCCAGCAACGCCCGCCAAGAAGGACCTGAGCCATGTTACCTATTACAAGTGCGGGAAGACAGGGCACTATGCCAACGACTGTTCTGAGTTGAAGAATGGCAATGGCAATGGAAACTCTGGGAAGAAGCCCAATCCCTTCACGAGAGGTCAGGTGAACCACATCAACATGGAGGAGGTTGAAGAACAGCCTGACGTAATGATCGGTAAGTTTTTAATTAAGTCATTTACCACACTTGTTCTTTTCGATACTGGTGCATCGCATTCATACATATCAAGGGGATTTGTGGACAAGTTTAAGTTACCAACCTTAGCCCTTAGGTCACCCATGTTAGTAAGCTCACCTGGAGTAGAGTATATGGCCAGCTGATGGTGTGATTGGTTACCCTTGACCATTGGTAGCCATGTTTTCCCCTCAGAGCTAATAATTTTGGAGTCATAAGGATTGGATATAATATTAGGCATGGATTGGTTATCGAAGTATGGAGGAAACATTGATTGTGCTAGTAAGTCAATTCTGCTCACCACCCCAGAGGGAAAAAGGATCAAGTATGTGTCTAGGCATACGGCAAGGAGGACCCAAGTAAATTCTCTCTCGGGAGTTGTTCAGGAAGAAATGCCTGTTGTGAAGGATTACCCGAATGTATTTTGGGAGGAACTACCAGGCATGCCACCAGATCGGGACATAGAATTTTTGATATAGCTGTTGCCAGGCACCAGACCAATATCAAAGAGACCGTATCAGATGCCCGCAAATGATCTGGAGGAAATTAAGAAGCAGATTAAGGAGCTACTGGAGAAAGGTTATATTTGACGAATTTCATCACTGTGGGGAGCCCCAGTGCTCTTGGTTGAGAAGAAGGATGGATAATTGAGAATGGTTGTTGATTATCATGCATTGAACGAAGTGACAATCAAGAACAAATACCCACTACCGATGATCAACGACTTGTTTGACCAGCTGCAAGGAGCTAAAGTATTTTCCAAGATCGATCTGCGATCAGGATACCACCAGTTAAAGATCCGAGAAAAAGATATACCTAAGACAGCTTTCACCACAAGGTATGGGCTATATGGAATCTAGTGTTGTCCAAGGAGAATCCGTGGGTATTCGTGTGAGTTTTCCTATGGTTTGCCACCCAGGCTCAAAGGGATCATTATGTTATTCATGCTGGAAACTTCCGTGTGCAGCCACATGCCATTATGGGCTCTGGCATAGTTGAGTAAGTTGTGGGAAATCTTTCCATGACGGGCTAGCAGATGTAGGGGATTGTAGGTGTACCGACCTATCTATCGGTTAAGGGGACCTCTACAGAAAGATTGTGTCTCGATCATCTGTTTCTCGAACATCATGCAGTGCGAGAAATCCAACGGAGGAGATTGAGTCTTGTGGGGAAAAGTGTGCAAACCTCTACAGAGTGTACAAACTAATCATGATTAGCCGTGTCCCGGGTTATGGACATCTTGGGTATCTGGTGCTTGAAATACTATGTTGATCTCATCACTTTACTTAATTAATTTGTGGGGTTATTGATTATTATTCTGGGATTGAGATGGGGTTACCATTCTCAATATTTCAACAAACTTTGTAGTTAAATAAAATGTATTCCTTTCTGGTAGGGAAAAACTAGCTTTCTGCGAATGATAACCATAGAGCCTCCACCAGCCATATATGCATATAGTTATAGCTGTTACTTGTTCATTGCTCTATAGTGTTATCTTGCCAGTATATTCCATGTGCTGGCCTACATAGGCTGCAACGTATTATGTTGCAGAGTTTTCAGACGAAGAGTAAGGTGCGCTAGGTCATTGTCGTGCACTCGGCTATGTCGTTGGAGTTGATGGACTCATTTACCTTCGAAGCTTCTGTAGTTATCTTATTTAGATGGCCTTCAGCCATATTATTGTATTTAAGTTCTCTTTTGAGAAATTCGATGTAATAAGTGTGTGATTGAACTCTGTTATAAATCCTCGAGTACTGTGTGTGTCTGCATTACTGATCCAGGGATGACACTTATGCACAAATATTTGACCGTCTGAGGTTGGATCGCTACAATCACACTGGAGATAGAACTGGTCACATGGTATTGCAATCTGGATTTTATTGCCCTACTCTCTTCAAGGATGCCCGTAAGTTCGTCTCTTCTTGTGATGAATGTCAAAGAATTGGTAATATTCGTAAGCGTCAAGAAATGCCTATGAATTATTCACTTGTTGTTGAACCATTTGATGTTTGGGGATTTGATTACATGGGACCTTTTCCTTCCTCTAATGGGTGTACACATATTTTAGTTGCTGTTGATTTTGTTACTAAATGGGTAGAAGCTATTCCAACTAGTAGTGTTGATCACAACACCTATATTAAAATGCTTAAGGAAGTTATTTTCCCAAGGTTTGGAGTCCCTAGATATTTAATGACTGATGGTGGTTCACACTTTATTCATGGTGCTTTTTGTAAGATGCTTGCTAAGTATGATCTTAACCATAGAATTGCATCACCCTATCATCCTCAGTCTAGCGGTCAAATTGAACTTAGCAATAGAGAAATAAAATTAATTTTGCAAAAGACTGTTAATAGGTCCAGGAAGAATTGGTGTAAGAAATTAGATGATGCACTTTGGGCTTATAGAACATCATATAAAAATCCTATGGGTATGTCTCCTTATAAAATGGTTTATGGAAAAGCTTGTCATTTGCCTCTTGAGTTAGAACATAAAGCATACTGGGCAGTTAAAGAACTCAACTATGATTTCAAACTTGCTAGTGAAAAGAGGTTATTTGATATAAGCTCTCTAGATGAATGGACAACCCAAGCTTATGAAAATGCAAAGTTATTCAAAAAAATGTTAAAAGATGCAACAAAAGAATTCAAAAGCTTGAGTTTAAATTTGGAGAATATTTTCTTTTGTACAACTCTCGCTTTAGATTTTTTGCAGGGAAGCTCCTCTCGAAATGGGAAGGCCCATATGTCATCGAGGAGGTTTACCGGTCTGGAGCCACCAAAATAAATAACTCCGAAGGTACTAACCCGAAGGTTCTCAATGGGAAACGAATAAAGCATTATATCTTAGGTACACCTATTAATGTTTAAAGTAATATTATCCAAACCTTGACACCGGAAGAGCACATAAAAGAGTCCTTCCGGAACACTCCAGAATCGTGAAAATAAGGAGGTACGTGATACGGTAAGTAAACGGACTCCAAAAAATTTGCAAGGATATTTTTTATTAGTTTTCGAATATTTTAAAATTTTGGAAATAAAGAAACTTCCAGGAAGTGTCCCCTGGTGGGCCCAAGACACCAGGGCGCGCCAGGCCTGGCGCGTGGGTTGTGCCCACCTGGGACACCTTCCGTACTCCATTTTTCTACCATGTACTTGTCCTCCAAGATAAAAAAATCTATATATACTTCCCAAACCCGTTGACCACCGTATCACGAAGAAATCCTTTGTTCTCTTTTCTTGCTGTTTTCTGCATAGATCTGACAATATGTCGTCCCGAGACTCCAATGGGGAGAGCTATGTCTCACATATCATTGCCGACCCAAAGACCTATGGGGACCTATATCCTTGTGGTCGAACTACGGATGACGAGGAGGATGCTCACTTGATGAGGATCGATGATTCAAGCTCGTAGGAGGAGGATGTTCCTCTACCTAAACCTAGGGATATGCACATAAAATTCAAGAAGTCCAGTCTTCCTAAGAGAGCTAACCGGTCTAATAACCGATCTATTACCTCTCGTTTTCGGCAGAAAAGCAAAGGAGATTTATGTGACACGATCTTGAAGCTGGAGTTGGAGGTCGATGATTTGAAAGAGGAAATTGCTCTCCTCAACTAGAATATGAAAAAGTTGAAGGCACAGTTGTCATCACCACCATCATCTTCTTCACCACCAAAAGAAAACTGAGTATCGGGTATGGGCACTCTCCTTGGCTTCCGCCAAGCTTGGGGGAGGTGCCCCGGTATTGTATCATCCCGCTATCTTTTTGCTTTTACTTACTTTAGTTTGATCTTTTGATTTAGATGAATAAAGTTTTAGTTTGATCCTTTCTTCTTTGAGAGTTTGCTTAGTGATCTATCCTTTTAATCGTGTGCAAGATATATAAGAAAGTTAGTTTGAGTTTTTTTTGCTTTCTTTACTTTCATGTTGCAAATAAAGAAAATAAATAAGAAAGAAAGAAAAAGAGAAAGGAAATAAATAATGAAAAGGTTATATAGTAATCCTATGGTAGGTGATAGCACCACATAGGATAAGTATAAGTAGAAACTTTTATTAGAGATTGACAAACATAGCACTAGTCAAAGAGTTAATAAGGGAAGAGAAGATTCACATATAGATATACTATCCTAGAAATCTTTTGTGATTGTGAGCCCTCATCAAAATATTATATGCCAAAATTGTTGACGTTGGACAAGGAAGACAACTTAATGGTTTATGTTTGTTTATATTCACATAGAAGTCATGTCGTCATAGATCTTTTCATATGTGGTGCTTGCCCCCTATCTTTGCTAGCCAAAATTCTGTACTAAGTGAGATACTACTTGTGCATCCAAAAACCCTTAAACCCAAATCTTTTTCAAGTATCCACCATACCTACCTAGGGATTTAGCAAGATCCCTCAAGTAATTGTCATCGGTGCAAAAAGGAAACAAAAATTGCTTCTAAAAGTGTGAGATCATTTAGGGTAAGAGAAAATTAAGCGTTGTACAAACTTGAATGACAAAGAATAAAAGCGACAGACTTGATAATAAAGGTTGTCATCTTAAGGGGCAATACAACATGACATTCTCTTGCACTAAGGGATTGAGCATACAAACAAATAAGCGCATGGCAACCTCTACTTCCCTCTACGAAGGGCCTATCTTTTACATTTATGCAAAGAGTCAAAGTTGTTCTCTCTATTCCTTTTATTTTTCTCCTTTGGCAAGCATCATGTGGTGAGGAAAGATATAGGCACATATGTCCAGTTGAATATAGATAGCATGAGTTATTATTGTTGACATCACCCTTGAGGTGAATACTTTGGGAGGCGAAATTATAAGCCCCTATCTTTCTATGTGTCTGGTTGAAATGTTTTGCTCATGTGTATGCGGTGGGTGTTAGCAATCATAGAAGACTATATGATGGTTGAGTATGTGGACTTGCCTAAAGGCTCCGATATGTGCCCCTTCCTGAAAAGATGACGAATTATAGTTGCAAAGTTGACTGAGAACATAGTTTGTTGGTTTCTAATAGAGTTTTTTTCTTTATACTTCGATTGTGTGATGAACTATTATTTATTCATGAGAAGTATATGATAAAAGTTCTTTGATAAAGTCCCATGTTTAATTTTGTTGTTGTTATAATAATCAACATGATGCTTCTATGTCCGTATTTTGTTTTTATCGACACCTCTCTCTCAAAGCATCTGGACATTTTTTTTCAATTCTGGTTTTCGCTTGAGGACAAGCGAGGTCTAAGCGTGTGGGAGTTGATACGTCCATTTTGCATCATGTTTTCTTACTGTTATTTATAATGTGTTTTATCCATAATAATGCTTTTTGGAGTAATTCTAAAGCCTTTTCTCTCATAATTTGCAAGGAACACCAAGAGGGAGAATTTCGGCAGCTGGAAATCTGGACCTGGAAAAGCTATGTCAAGCCACCTATTCTGCACAACTCCAAATGAGCTGAAACTTTACGAAGATTTTTTATGGATTATTTGAGAAATACTGGAGCCAATAAACACCAGAGGGGGGCCACCAGGTGGGCACAACCCACTTGGGTGCGCCAGGCCCCCCATGCGCGCCCTGGTGGGTTGTGGCCTCCTCGGCCCACCTCCAGTGCCCATCTTTTGGTACATAAGTGGTTTTGACCTAGAAAAAAATAAGAGGAGGACTTTCGGGACGCAGCGCCGCCACCTTGAGGCGGAACATGGGCAGGAGCACTTTTGCCCTCCGGCGGAGCAATTCCGCCAGGGGAACTTCCCTCCCGGAGGGAGAAATCATCGTCATGATCATCACCAACAACTCTCCCATCTTGGGGAGGGAAATATTCATCAACATCTTCAATATCACCATCTCCTCTCAAACCCTAGTTCATCTCTTGTGTTCAATCTTGTTACCGGAACTATAGATTGGTACTTGTGGGTGACTAGTAGTGTTGATTACATCTTGTAGTTGATTACTATATGGTTTATTTGGTGGAAGATTATATGTTCAGATCCATTATGCTATTTAATACTCCTCTGATCATGAACATGTTTATCATTTGTGACTAGTCACTTTTGTTCTTGAGGTCACAAGAGAAATCATGTTGCAAGTAATCATGTGAACTTGATATGTGTTCGATATTTTGATAGTATGTATGTTGTTATTCCCTTAGTGGTGTCATGTGAACGTTGAATACATGACACTTCACCATATTTGGGCATAAGGGAATGCATTGTGGAGTAGCAATTAGATGGTGGGTTGTGAGAGTGCCAGAAGCTGAAACCCTAGTTTATGCGCTATTTCCTAAGGGACCGATTGGATCCAAAAGTTTAATGCTATGGTTAGAATCTATTCTTAATACTTTTCTCGTAGTTGCTGATGCTTGCGGGAGGGTTAATCATAAGTAGGAGGTTTGTTCAAGTAAGAACAACTCCTAAGCACCGGTCCACCCACATATCAAATTATCAAAGTAGTGAACACAAATCAAACCAACATGATGAATGTGACTGAGGGAGTCCTAGACTAAGGGGTCCTCGGGCGTCCGGCCTGTTAGCCATGGGCCGGACTGATGGGTCGTGAACATATGAAGACCGAAGACTCTACCCGTGTCCGGATGGGACTCTCCTTGGCGTGGAAGGCAAGCTTGGCGATCAAATATGTAGATTCCTTTCTTTGTAACCAACCTTGTGTAACCCTAGATCCTCCCGGTGTCTATGTAAACCGGAGGACTTAGTCCGGAGGGAGAACGACCATTATCATAGTCATATAGGCTAGGCTTTTAGGGTTTATCCATTACGATCTCGTGGTAGATCAACTCTTGTAATACTCATATTCATCAAGATCAATCAAGAAGGAATTTGGGTATTACCTCCATAGAGAGGGCCCGAACCTGGGTAAACATCGTGTCCCCTGTCTCCTATTACCATCGACCTTAGACGCATAGTTCGGGACCCTTACCCGAGATCCGCCGGTTTTGACACTGACATTGGTGCTTTCATTGAGAGTTCCACTCTGCCATCCTCAAAAGGTTTGATGGCCCCTTCAATCGTCAACAATGATGCTGTCCATGGAGAAACTTTCCTCCCTGGACAGATATTCGTGTTCGGCAGCTTCGCACTGCAGGCCAACTCATTTGGCCACCTGGAGCAGATCGATAGCTACGCCCCTGACCATCAGGTCTGATTTGGGAGCTTGAACTACGTTGCGGACATCCGGGGAGACTTGATGTTCGCCAGATTCGAGACCACGGCAACAACTCCTGGTCACCCCGATGGACATGACCTAAATCTGTCATCAGACCGCATCCATGAGATAGCTCATGTAACCGCTCCGGCCTTAGATCCGGAGCAGATTGCGCCATCCAAGGATGGGAAGCTCAACCCAACCACTGAGGCCATAGATTCCCCAGCGTTGGAGCCGCACATAGACCTAATCTCACACGATACTTGTGCCACCGGAACTCCGGACTCATCTCCAGTCATAAGTTCCGAACCATGTGAGCTCGCGGACTTCGAACTTGATCATTTATCGATCTTCGAATTCAGCGCCGCAGACATCTTCCAGCACTTGCCTTTGGGTGACATGCTAAACTCATTAAAGAACCTGTCCTTGGCGGGGGACTCACTGCTGAACTATGTCCGGTTCGAACTAGGGGCTGACGATGGAGAATTTTGCTTCACACCCGCCACCCACATCATAGCCACGGTCAAGGATTTAACCGACACGCTTGATTACGACTCCGGAGACATCGACGGTATGGACAACGATGCTGATGAGGAGCAAAACCAAAATCCACCATTTACTAGACACTGGACGGCCACTTCTCCGTACGATGTGTACATGGTGGACACACCCAAAACAACCAACGATGATGACAAAGAAAATCCAGTCAAGAATAAACCTCCAGAGATACAACAAAAATGATGGCATCCTCGGTGCCGCTCTAAGTCATGTCGTTCAAAATACAACAATGCTGGCACCGGAGAAAATAATACTCCGGACAACGCCGAAAACAATGAAGACCCTGCTGAGGTAACATCCGAGTAGGAGGAGCAAGAAAACAGGCAAACTAGCCCCGAGGAACAGGCCAGGCCTAACAACTCGGAGGACGGTAGTTATCATCCGCTCTCGGAGGATGAGGAAAGCCTCGGCAACAAAGATCTCATCGTGCCTGAGGAACCTCTCAAGCAGGAGCGCTTCAAGCGCCAGCTAATAGCCACCGCAAGGAGCCTGAAAAAGAAGCAGCAACAACTTAAAGCTGACCAAGATCTGCTCGTCGATAGGTGGACTGATCTCCTAGCAGCCGAAGAATACGGCGTCAAATGCCCAGCCAAGAGTTACCCGAAGCGAATGTTGCTACCTCAGTTTGATGAAGAGACGCCGGAGCCCATGTCTCCCTCGCGTAATGCGGCCAACCGACCACTACCCGGTCGGGACAGTGCGGCGAACCGACCACCACGTGGTCGGGATAGAGCAACAAGTCAGGCCGAACAGCAGCCCGCCCCACCGCCACACAAAAATAAAGACAAAACTGTTCGGGGTCATACATACGACCTCCGGCAGACCCTGGATAGCAGAGCAGGATATACCCGATTGAATTACGGATCGCAAGGACGTTCCTCGACACGTGATGATGGCTACATATTCGGACGTGACAAACCTAGTCACGCCCGAGCCGACAACCGCAGACGCACTCCATCGGAGCTACATCGCGATGCGGCCAGATATAGAGGCGCCGCACACCCTCTTTGCTTCACTGATGAAGTAATGGATCACGAATTCCCTGAAGGGTTCAAACCCGTGAATATTGAATCATACGATGGGACAACTGATCCCGCGGTATGGATCGAGGACTTTATCCTCCACATCCACATGGCCCGCGGAGACGACCTCCATGCTATCAAATACCTCCCACTAAAGCTTAAAGGACCAGCTCGGCACTGGTTAAACAGCCTGCCTGAAAATTCTATTGGCAGCTGGGAGGACTTGGAAGAAGCCTTCCTCGACAACTTCCAAGGTACATATGTCCGGCCACCAGACGACGATGACTTAAGCCACATAGTTCAAGAACCAGGAGAGTCGACCAGGAAATTCTGGACTAGGTTACTAACCAAAAAGAATCAGATCGTCGACTGTCCGGATGCTGAAGCCCAAGAGGCCTTTAAACATAGCATCTTTGGCGAATGGCTCGCCCACCACCTCGGCTAAGAAAAGCCAAAATCTATGGAAGCCCTTACACCACTCATGACCCGCTTTTGCGTAGGTGAGGATAGTTGGCTAGCTCATAGCAAAAACACAGCCAGCGAGGCAGGCCCCTCCGAGGTCAAAAACAACAATGGCAAGCTCTGACGTAACAGGCACAAACGCCAAACCAATGGTAATAATACCGATGACACTACAATCAATGCCGGATTCAGCGGCTCCAAGTCCAGCCAGCGGAAGAAACCATACAAAAGAAACAATCAGGGACCATCCAGCCTGGACCGCATACTCGATCACCCGTGCCAGATACACGGCACCCCAGACAAACCAGCCAATCATACCAACAGAGAATGTTGGGTTTTCAAACAGGCCGACAAATTAAACGCCGAGAACAGGGAAAAGGGATCACAAAGCGAAGACGTGGCAACCGAACACAGGGGGACAGAAGAAGTTTCCCCCTCAAGTCAAAACAGTGAACATGATATATGCTACCCACATCCCCAAGAGGGAGCGCAAGTGCGCACTCAGGGACGTCTACGCGACACAGCCAGTCACCCCAACATTTAATCCATGGTCGTCATTCCCGATCACTTTTGATCACCAGGATCATCCGACCAGTATCTGTCACGGCGGTTCAGCCGCACTAGTCCTGGACCCAATAATTGATGGGTTCCACCGGACGCGGGTCCTGATGGACGGTGGCAGCAGCCTCAACTTGCTCTATCAGGATACAATGCGCAAAATGGGCATTCATCCATCACAGATCAAACCCACAAAGACTACCTTCAAAGGAGTCATACCAGGTGTGGATGCCCACAGTACGGGCTCAATCATGCTCGAGGTTGTCTTCGGATCTCCGGACAATTTCTGAAGCGAGGAGTTAATCTTCGACATAGTCCCCTTTCGCAGCGGCTATCACGCACTGCTCGGACGGACTGCATTCGCCCGATTCAACGCAGTGCCACACTATGCTTATCTCAAGCTCAAGATGCCCGGTCCACGTGGTGTCATAACAGTCAATGGAAATACGGAACGCTCCCTCCGTACAGAAGAGCACACAGCTGCCTTAGCAGCAGAAGTACAGAGCGACCTTCTCAAGCAGAACATTAATTCGGCTGCTGAGCCCACGGACACTGTCAAGAGGGTCCGAACTACCCTGCAACAGGACAACTCGGCTCGTCAGGAGGTAGACTAGCAATTCAGCCTCCGTCTCAGTCCTGGTCAAGTAGTGGCATTCGTACCACGCGTACATAAATACGCACTCAAGTAGTAGCACATCACAAAAAAATTCACCTCGAGGGGTAGCTAAAACAACTCCAGCCCCCGAGCCCTCTAATTGCCGGGACCCATCAAAATGAATAGTCCAATATGTGTTATTCGGCTTCTCTTCAGGCATCAGCAGCTCTGTCCAATCATTGATGAAGTCCACTAGTGCTTGAGATTTGATAGCTGTGCGTGGCACATACTTTAAACCATGAGGCCCAAGTTCAATGGCCCACTTGGCAACTCGTCCTGTGGCTTCTCTATTTTGAATGATATCTCCAAAAGGTGCAGAGCTAACCACAGTGATGGGATGACCCTGAAAATAATGCTTAAGCTTCCGGCTCGCCATGAATACCCCATAAACAAGTTTCTGCCAATGTGGATATCTTTGTTTGGACTCAATGAGCACCTCACTGACGTAGTAAACCGGTTGTTGAACTAGATATTCCTTGCCAGCCTCTTTGCACTATACTACAACAGCCACACTGACAGCACGTGTGTTAGCAGCCACATATAACAATAATGGATCCTTATCAATGGGAGCAGCAAGGACCGGTGGCTCAGCGAGCTGTCTCTTCAGATCTTCAAAGGCAGTGTTAGCAGCATCACTCCAGACAAAATCATCCGTATTCTTCATCATTTGATACAGCGGTATGGCCTTCTCACCTAACCGGCTTATGAACCGGCTTAAAGCAGCAACACGACCTGCCAACCGTTGAACGTCATTGGTGCCCGCTGGTTTAGCCAAAGATGTAATTGCTTTGATTTTCTCCGGGTTAGCCTTGATGCCTCTGTTAGAAACCAAAAAACCCAAAATCTTGCCCGCTGGCACTCCAAAAACGCACTTGGGCGGGTTAAGCATCATTTTGTAGACCCAGAGGTTATCAAAGGTTTCCTTCAGATCATCAATGAAGGTCTCGTTCTCTCTGGACTTAACCACAATATCGTCCACATAAGCATGAACATTGCGCCCAATCTGCTTGTGAAGACAGTTCTGCACACATCGCTGATAAGTCGCCTGGGCACTCTTAAGCCCAAAAGGCATAGACACATAGCAGAAGGCGCCAAATGGAGTAATAAAAGCCGTCTTCTCCTGGTCCTTAACTGCCATCTTGATCTGATGATAACCAGAATAAGCATCCAAAAAGCTCAAACGCTCACAACCCGCCGTAGCATCAATGATTTGATCAATATGAGGGAGAGCAAAAGGATCAGCCGGACAACCCTTGTTTAAGTCCGTGTAATCCACACACATACGCCAGGTGCCATTCTTTTTAAGCACGAGCACTGGGTTAGCCAACCACTCTGAATGAAAAACTTCAACAATGAACCCGGCCACCAAGAGCCGGGCCACTTCTTCTCCAATGGCCTTGTGCCTATCCTCATTGAACCGTCGAAGAAACTGCTTGACCGGCTTAAATTTTGGATCAATATTGAGAGTGTGCTCAGTGAGTTCTCTCGGTACACCCGTCATGTCAGAAGGTTTCCATGCAAAGACATCCCGGTTCTCACGAATGAACTCGATGAGGGCGCTTTCCTATTTGGGATCTAGATTAACACTGATACTAAACTGCTTAGATGAGTCACCCGGAACAAAATCAACAAGCTTAGTGTCATCAGCCGACTTAAACTTCAGCAATGGCTCATGCTCTGTAGTTGTCTTTTTCAAAGACGTCATGTCCGTCGGGTCAACATTATCCTTGTAGAACTTCAACTCCTCTGTTGCACAAACAGATTCATCATAAGCAGCATCGCCTTCCTCACATTCCAAGGCTATCTTCCGACTCCCATGCACTATGATAGTGCCCTTATGACCCGGCATTTTAAGCTGCAAATAAATATAACATGGCCGTGCCATGAACTTGGCATAAGTCGGTCGTCCAAACAGGGCGTGATACGGCTCTTGATTTTGACCACCTCAAAAGTTAATTTCTCGGCCCTAGAATCATGCTCGTCTCCAAAGGCTACCTCTAGCTCAATCTTATCCACTGGGTATGCCGACTTACCAGGCACCACTCCATGTAAAACAGTGTTGGACGTCCTAAGACTTTTGTCAGCCAACCCCATGCGATGAAAGGTCTCATAATAGAGGATGTTGATGCTATTGCCTCCGTCCATGAGTACTTTAGTGAATTTATATGCACCAACTTGAGGTGCCACCACCAAGGCCAGGTGACCCAGATTATTAACCCGGGGAGCGTGATCCTCCCTACTCCATAGAATAGGCTGCTCATACCATCTCAAATAACGAGGGACCACCGGCTCAATAGCATTCACAGCCCTCTTATGAAGTTTCTGGTCCCGTCTGCACAAACTAGTGGTGAGCACATTATACTGTCCACTATTCAACTGCTTTGGATTGCTCTGATATCTAGATTCCTGCTGCTACTGACCCCCCTGGCCAGATAGTTGATTATAGCCACCTTGATTTCCTTGAGAGCCTTGAAAGTTGGCATTTGAGCCGCCGCCTGGGCCATGAATACCGCTGCCATCAGAGCTGCTGCCCGTCCCATGATTGCTGTTGAACATGTTAGACTTCTTGAAAGCTTTCATGATCGTGCAGTCCTTCCATAGTTGTGTTGCCGGCTTCTGCTGAGTATCGTGCCTTTGACATGGCTCATTCAACAACTGCTCAAGAGTGAGACCTGACTCGCCGGACCGAGGAGGTGGCCTCCCCTTACGTCGCTGATTGTTGCACTGTGCATTGGTGTTAGCCACAAACTCCAGGTTACTGTCAGCCTTACGTTTATTATTGCCTCCCTGATTCGCCGGGTTATGCTGATGACACTTGGCATTGTCGTTCTTCCTCCCCTTCCCTGTCTTTTCATCGTCAGACTCGGGATCCTTGGTACTATCAGAATCGGCGTACTTGACTAGAGCTGCCATTAGCTGGCCCATGTTGTTACAATCACGCTTGAGCCGCCCCAGCTTCTGTTTCAGAGGCATAAAACGGCAATTTTTCTCCAACATTAAGACTACAGAGCCGGCATCCATCTTATCAGACGAATGTATTATGGCTATAACCCGGCGCACCCAATGGGTTGTGGACTCACCTTCCTCTTGCTTACAATTAGTCAAATCCACAATTGACATGGGCTGCTTGCATGTGTCTTTGAAATTCCGAATAAACCAGGTCTTTAACTCTGCCCATGAACCAATGGAATTGGGTGGCAGCCCCTTCAACCAAGTGCGGGCCATTCCACCCAACATCATGGTGAAGTATTTGGCCATCGCCGCGTCACTGACCTCCAGTAGCTCCATGGTCATCTCATAGCTTTCAATACATGCCCCTGGCTGCAAATCGGCCGTGTAGTTAGGCACCTTTCAAGGCCCTTTGAAGTCCTTGGGCAAATGCTCGTTACGTAGAGCCGGCACCAAGCAGGGGAAACCTCCAGTCCTTGTGGGCACGCCTGCCTCAATAGAGGTCGTCGAATGAACCAGAAAAGACTGGTGAACCGCCCACTGAGCCTCCTGCTCAGCTGCCTGTTGAGCCGCCTACTCAACCTCTCGGCGGATACTATCCTGGTCAACCAAGTTAAGATCTCCATCATGCGTCGGGTCATGCCCGCGCGGCTGGTCACGATGCCAGGCGTTGCTTGAAATGGCTGCTGAATCTATGTGCCTGCTATAACTCGGGCTCCGACTTGGGTGAGGGGTCGAATGAATCCTGTCTTGAGTATAAGAAAAAGCCTACTGCTTTGCCAGAGCCGTCTCAAGAATTTTCTGACCCGCGCAATCGCCGTCGGAGAGTCACCCACCGCTGGGAGAGCCGCCAACCACGCCACCGCAGCGATCATGTTCTCCAAAGGGTTAGAATACTGACCCAGTGGTGTTGGTACATAATGAGGTGTAGTAGTATTCACTCGAGGAGGTTCCATCACCCGTGGCTGATTTGGCGCCCCAGCCACGGGCATTGCAACCCAGTTTTCCTCCGGCGGGTTACTAGGGCCCGCCCCGGGTGTGCGAAAGAGGTTTCTACGATAACAAATCAGAGGCAGACGACATTGAGCCTTCTGGTGTCTTCTCCTCATGACTTCATTTGATGTGTTCCGATCCATCGTAAGCTGGAAAGCTTCTGATCGAATCTGCTGAGCTCGAGCATCTAAAGTCGCCCACTCTGCGGCCATCCTGATGTCCTCTACTACTAGGTTTTCCTTGTCTTGTGCCACCTCCTCACATAACCGTACCACTTCTGCATCATGCTAAGCCTGATCCGCCGGGTTAACCACGGCAGTTAACAGGGCTATCATCCTGTCCATGAGATCCATCAGTACCTGAGCCGGCGGGCGCGCAGGGCCTCCTACCCCGGCCGTTGCTGACCCGGAGGTTATCGCTGCCACAGCCGTAGAGTTTTGAATGGGCTGTGTGCCAGTCATGAAGATCCCTACCCTGCTCGACGGCTCAAAGGGGTCCGGAATACTGCTGCCATCGAAACATCCCCCAAGCCCACCGTCTTGCAATTGATACAATGAATCCGTCTCACCTGTGGACGACCCAACGTAAGAGCAGATGGCCGTCTCATCGGCAGATACCGATCCTTCAGAGAACTCTCCTCCATGGATGCATCCCACGAAGGCACGCCTCATGGCGGGCTGAGTCTGGGCGGGTCTCGCGCGCTGAGCCGTCTCGATGATGTCAGTGCAAATGTTCGGCTCAGGGCCTGGCTCACCGATCTGGCCGATCAAGACGTGGATTCTGCCGAAGGGGACCCGGTACCCGTACTCAATTGAGCAGGCATCGTCGATGAAGAGCTTGCCGTGACGACTCCTGGTCATCCGCCCACAACGTATCCCTTGAGCCCTTCGAAGTTTCCCTTATAGAACTAAAATCTACCGTGCACAGGCCCCATGGTGGGCGCCAACTGTCGCAGAATTGTCACGGAAGATGTCCTAGTAAAAGGACTTAAACATGGAGCCATCGCAACTAGGAAGCTTAAAGGGGTTAAATGGGACAAAGGACACGAGGAGTTTATACTGGTTCGGCCCCTTGCGGTGAAGGTAAACGCCTAGTCCAGTTGAGGTTATATTGCTAGTGTTTCAATGACCAGGGAGCGAATATGCTTAACCTAGCTCTCGATCTGTTGTTTCTTGCCCTAAGTCGCCGCTAGGTCGTCCCCTTATATACACGGGTTGACGCCCTGCGGCCTACAGATTCCCGGCCAGCTCATACAACATATCCGGCTCGGTGACATATCTTACATGCCTTACATTACAAGTCTATTCATACATGGCGGTTTATACTTACGGGACTTAAGCCGCTTCTGGGCTTGGGCCTATTATAAGTCTTACTGTGAACCGTCATCTTGTATACTCTTGGGCTTCATTTAGGTAAACCGCCATTGTGGTTGACCCGGCCCCTCCTGGGCGGGTCATATCTGGTAGTCATATCCCCAACAGGTTCAGTAAGCGAACGCCTTGCTCGCATTCAGTTAGAGCCCAATGCCTCGCACAGACACGCATAGTGTACGAGAGAAACACACAAATTTCCATGCATCGCTCGGCCCCGACCACCCACCATAACCGGGAACTCCCTGAAATTTTCCTCGCCCTCGCTTCTACCATGGTTTTTTCCATCATGGACAGCCCTAAGAATGTCATGCAGCTGCGTCTCCGGCCCGCCCAGGACGAAAAGCCCATTTTCTGTCATGATTTTTTTGTCATAGAAGTAGGACCTCTATGATGTTATCGGGTTTTGTCACAATTATCGTCATAGAAGTGTCATAAACATGACAGAAAAAAATGCGTTCGGCCCAAAATGTTACGGATGTGTCTTTTTTGTAGTGTGAGTCTTTTCTGAACTTTATAATGCATGATTTTGATAGCTTTCTATTTCTCTCTGATCTATCAGTTTGGTTTGGCCAACTAGATTAATTTATCTTAAGTGGAAGAGGTGCTTTGTGATGGGTTCAATCTTGGGGTGCTCTATATCCCAGTGACAGAAGGGGACAACACCGGTACAATGATCTTCTATACAAACGGTTTTCAGCCCCTTCCCATGGCAGAGTTTTAAACCGTCGCCTTGCATGTGTTTGCGATAGGGGGGTCCTTCCCACATGACCTAGAAACCGTCGAGGATAGGCCCTCCGGTCACACATGCTGGGCAAAATGAGCTCATGTGCGATCGGGCTAGCCATCGCATGCAATTATACAGGCCCAATCATTTCTGTTCGTAAGTACATCGTACACAGTGAGTCCCGGAGAAATGTTTCCATGCTTATGTACATCCCACATAGTGAATCCCGAACAAACGTTTCCGTTCGTATGTACATCCTACACAATGAATCCGAGACAAACGTTTCCGTTCGTCTCCACATCCTACATAGTGAGTCCCAAACAAACATTTCCATTCGTATCTACATCGCACACAGTTTTTTTGTATAGCCTCGTGTGTGATAGGTGTAACAATCACACACGCTCTACCTTTGTTGACCATTTGCTTTATTCAAGTATATCACACAAGATTCCATGAAGAAAACTATATGGCACTGGGCTATCCATCACACACGCTTTTACTGCTAGAACCATTTGTAAAGATCATGACTCATTTAGCAGGTTTATTAGCTTACCATTAATAAACCACTAATAAGAAAATTTACATTTCATATCAAATAGTTGTTCACCAATTTCATATCAGGCACATAAATATATTTTAACATCACAGTATGATAGCTACGTGAAAACAACACAGTGCAACATATAACTAGTTCACCTTCATAAGCACAATATTAGAACAATATATTCATTTCCCTAATCAACTGACGCATGATCATCCAATTTCATCTTCTCCACCTCTGCTTTTAGTTCAGTAAGAACCTGTTTTGCACTGACGAACTGGGAAAGTTCCTCCTCCTTTGACAACACCATCTTTGCAAAGTCTAATTTAAAAATTCTGAGCTCATTCTCCATCTTCCTATTTTTTTCCACGTATCTTGAAATATTCTTTAGCGTTGACAACACTTTCTCTATGCCTATCTCTGTTCTCTTCCTCATACATGCTCTAGAGATTTGCTAGCCACATCTTCAAAGACTATGGCCACTCTTGATCAACCCACTCCAGGTAAGAACACTTCGGTTCATCCTATAATATTTAAAACTAAATCGGTAACAATTGTAGGGAAAATGGGTTTCTAGCAACATAAAAAATCACCACATACATATTTTGAAAAGCTGAAGAAACACGTTAATTGTGACATATCTTCTCAAAAAGATCAATGTGTAAATGACTTAATTGCTACTGAGAAACAACCAAATTCAGAAACATCACAAGCTATAATTAATTGCAACAACGCTACAAGTTCTTAGTCATGTACTATAAATAAAAAATTGAAAATTTTATGAGGAAGCTAAATATAACTACTACAACATAGCGACAGTGTTTGGATGACATAAAATTGATACTAGCATGTGTGTACATGCACAAATTTATCAACATAGAACTAATAGCACTAATGTTGTCCACTACGTATACCAAAACCGGTGTCAAAACAATTGTTGCCACATTTGGCACCGGTGCCCTGCATTGTCGAGTTGATGCCAGAAGAAAAAATCAGGGAACCAGACTACAGAGCACCTAGTTCCCCTAATGCCTGATAATCCCCAAGTGCAAGGAATCATCATAGCAATTTCCAAAGGTGGAAGTGATAAGTATGGAGTGTCGAACCCACAAGGAGCTAATGGTAAGATCAATATTCTCTGAAGTCCTATCTGCCACTGATACGACTCTACGTACACCGAACGTTTGCCTCCATCTAGAAACGAGAAATGAGACTACATTGTGGGTATGAAGAGGATAACTTTGCATGATATCGGAGAACTAAAATATAAAAATAGGTTTTGTTAACATAAAGTTAGAATATATTATAAATAGTGAGCATGGAATAATGATGGATCGGTGTGCGGAATTATCCTAGGCAATTGTTAACAAGATCGGTGGTCATTATTGCAATTTTATATGAGGGAGAGGTATAAGCTAACATACTTTCTCTACTTGGATCATATGCACTTATCATTGGAACTCTAGCAAGCATCCGCAACTACTAAAGATCATTAAGGTAAAACCCAACCATAGCATTAAAGTATCAAGTCCCCTTTATCCCATACGCAGCAACCCCCTTACTCTTGTTTATGCTTATATCACTCAAGCAACCCACTATAAGTGAATCATGAACATATTGCAACACCCTACAGCGGGAATACCTCATGTGTGCGTGGCACGGAAGGCACCATAGGACAGCACCAAACTAAAACATACAACTCAAACCAATCTACATCATCAATCAACCCAAAAGACAAAAGAAATCTACTCAAAACATCATAGGATGTCAACACATCATTGGATCATAATATGTGGCATAAAGCACCATGTTCAAGTATGAGAGTACAGTAGGGTGCGGGAGAGTGGACCGCGTAAATGAGATGAGGAAGGTGATGTTGATGAAGACGATCACCGCGGCGATGATTCCCCCGGCGGAGGGGGGAGGATCGCCCCCTTGTGCTTTCTCCTCCATGGCCTCCCCCCTAGATGGGGAGAGGTTCTCCCTATTATCCTTGGCCTCCATGGTGATGATGGCCCCTTCCGGGATCCTCCTCCATGGCCTCCGGTGATGATGGCCCCCTCCAGCAGGGTGCCAGAGAGGGCCTAGATTGATTTCTCGTGTCTATGGAGGCTTGCGGCGGTGGAACTCCTGATCTTGGTTTATTTCTGAGGTTTTGGGGATTTATAGGAGGTGTTGGCGTCAGGGACAAGTCAAGGGGGTCCACGAGGCAACGACGAGGTAGGGGGCGCGCCCCAGGGGGATGGGGGCGCCCCCACCCTTGTGGTTACCCCGAGACTCCTCTCTAGTATGTTTTCACTCCAATATTCTTTATATTTTCCAAAAATATTCTCGTAAATTTTCATCCCATTCCGAGAACTTTTATTTCTGCACAAAAACGACACCACGATAGTTCTGCTGAAAACATCGTCAGTCCGGCTTAGTTCTAATCAAATCATACCAAAACCATATAAAATTGTTATAAACATGGCATGAATACTTCATAAGTTATAGATACATCGGAGACGTATCAGCATCCCCAAGCTTAAATTCTGCTTGTCCTTGAGTAGGTAAATGATAAAAGAAATAATTGATGAAGTGTGAATGCCAGCATAGTGTATAAGTTTGATCAATGATAGTTCGAAACACTTTTTCTAGCATCATTATATATCATAAACAGTAGCTCGTCTCATAAAACTTCTCATGATCAAGTAGCAAGCTATTCACAAGTTAAAGTATAGACCATAAAATTTCTTGAAAATTAACAAACCATGTTCTTAGTCATCAAACAATTGCAATTCATCTTATTTTTAGGAAGGGTCTATGTAAGAGCTTTGATTTAGCAAATTCCACATACTCAACTATGATATAGTCTTCCATGATTGCTAACACTCAAAGCATATTTTTAGAACAAATAGCATCCGTCAAACACAGAGAAAGATAGGGGCTTAATGTTTCGACTCCCAACTTATTTATCATATAGATAATTGTCAACGATAAAAATTCATGATCAAATATATTTGAATGTCCATATATGCTTGGATCTTTCCCCACCACATGATGCTTGCCAACTAAAGAATAATTGAGGTTCAAATAGGAAGGTATACTATTGACTCTTTCATAAAAGTAAATACATGAAAGTAAAAGATAGACCCTTCGCAGAGGGAAGTAGAGGTTATCATGCACTTCTATATTTGGATGTGCAAACCCTTAATGCAAAGGAACGTTACATTGTATTACTCTTTGTGATAGCAACCTTTATTATGCAGTCCGTTGTTTTTATTTCTTTACCACCACAAGTTCGTACAACACTTATTTTCCCTTACAATAAAAGATCATACATATTTAGGAGCAATTTTTATTACTTTTTGCACTGATGGCAACTTACTTGAAGGATCTTATTCAATCCATAGGTAGATATGGTGGACACTCATGGCATGAAACTGGGTTTAAGGGCTTTGGATGCACAAGTAGTATCTCTACTTAGTACAAATTTTTTGGCTAGCAAAAGATCCTAAGCAAGCACCACATGTTATAGGATCCATACCAATATAACTTCTATGCAAATATACCAAAACATAACTCATTACGTTGTCTTCTTTGTCCAACTTCAACTAATTTTCTCAAGCGGTAGCTATAACTTTCTTCCATGGAGTTATCTTGGTATAAATTTCACCTAAAGCCTTCCATTGGGAATGTTGCTCCTTGTGGTGATTACCTGTGATCCAACTTTTCTTATCCACCTTGGTGGAAGAAGCTTCCTATTATTTTCTAGCTCTCAATCAAATCTTTTGTTTTCGTAGTGGCAGAATTTTGCCTCAATTTTGAGAAATTTTCCATAAACCCATATCAAGCTTATCCTTTCGTTGTTGATAATCCAACAACTTCGTTCTAGCATTTTTTGTAAGCATGCTCTCCCAAGATCTTGTTTCCCTCCGTTCATTTCATTCCATTAATTCTTCCTCCGGAGGCATTGTGATGTTGCTCTTTTCTCTCATCATCTCGAATGGTGAGGATCGTGTTCTTTTCATGCGTATCCATTTAACCGGAGTGTTGTGTCCTCTACTCAAGTTCTTTTCGTCTTATCAAGTCTTGCATCTTGTTTCCACCGGAGTGCTCTTCGAATTTGTTCTTCCTTGTTCCTCTTTTATGATGGAGTGTTTTCAACTTAGATCATCTCCGTTGTATTCTTTTCTCAAATGGTTTAACCTTTCAAGGTTCTTTGGTTTCACTTGTTTGTCAAAGAAGAAACTTTGTTTTACCTCTTCATCTTCCATTTCCCTCTGGTGCCATCCTAGATCTTGGGATGAGATCCTCTCGTAGTGGTGGAGTGTTGTAACGCCCCGGATACAACTTTCCATATTTGTAATTCCAACTCTTGCTTTTTCCGGAGATGCGATATGAGTTTCCCTTCGTGGTTGGGTTTTGTCTTTGTTTTACTTTTGTTCATGTCATGCATTTCATATCACGTCATCATGGGCATCTCATTTGCATACGTGTTCATCTCATGCATTTGAGCATTTTCCCCATTGTCCGTTTTGCAATCCGACACTCCTACGTCCTCCGGCATCCCCCTTTTGTCTCTTTTCGTGAGCGGGTGTTAAATGTTCTCGGAATGGACCGAGATTTTCCAAGCGGCCTTGGTACACCACCGGTAGACCGCCTGTCAAATTTCATGCCATTTGGAGTCCGTTTGATGCTCCAACGGTGAATTGGGGAACCGCAAAGGCCTCGTGTGTGTTGTAGCCCAACACCCTTTCAAAACGGACCAATAACCCTTCAAAACAGTTGCAGGTGCCGATGATACCAGTGCAGGTGATGCAACCGAGCCCAAGTGGGAGCTCGATGAAGATCTTGTTCGTTGTGTTGTTTCATTTCCAGTTGATCAGTAGTGGAGCCCAGTTGGGACGATCAGGGATCTAGCAATTGGGGTTGTCTTCTTTTATTTTGGTTCCGTAGTCGGACCTTGATTGTATTCTGGATGATGTATGTTTAACTTGTATTGTGTGAAGTGGCGATTGTAAGCCAACTCTTTATCCTTTTCTTATTCAGTACATGGTATGTGTAAAGATTACCCCTCTTGCGACATGCCTACCATGCGGTTATGCCTCTAAGTCGTGCTCCGACATGTGGGAGATATAGCCGCATCGTGGGTGTTACAATCACATACGCAACAACCCCCTTACTCGGGTTTATGCTTCTGTTACTCAAGCAACCCACTATAAGCGAATCATGAACGTATTGCAACACCCTACAGCGGGAATCCCTCACATGTGCATGTCACGGAAGGCACCATATGACAACATCAAAATAAATACAACTCAAACCAATTTATATCATCAATCAACCCAAAAGACAAAAGAAATCTACTCAAAACATCATAGGATAGCAACACACCACTATGTTCAACTATGGGATTACAGCGGCGTGTGGGAGAGTGGACCGCGTAAAAGAGATGAGGAAGGTGATGTTGATTAAGATGATCACCGTGACGATGATTGCCCCGGCGGCACTCCGGCGCCACCAAGAGAGAGAGAGAGAGGGGGGAGGATCTCCCCCTTGTGCTTTCTCCTCCATGGCCTCACCACTAGACGGGAGAGGTTCTCCCTCTAGTCCTTGGCCTCCATGGTGATGATGGGCCCCTGCAGGATCCTCCTCCATGGCCTCCGGTGATGATGGCCCCCTCTAGCAGGGTGCTAGAGAGGGCCTAGATTGATTTTTCGTGGCTATAGAGGATTGCGGCGGCAGAACTCCCGATCTTAGTTTATTTCTGAGGGTTTTGGGATTTATAGGAGGTGTTGGCGTCGAGGACAAGTCAAGGGGTTCCACGAGGCGCTGACAAGGTAGGGGGCACGCGCTAGGGGGATGGGGCGCCCCCCATCCTTGTGGTTACCCCGGGACAACTCTCTGGTATTTTTTTGCTCTAGTATTTTCTATATATTTCCAAAAAATATTCTTCATAAATTTTCAGCCCATTCCAAGAACTTTTATTTGTGCACAAAAAACGACACCATGGTAGTTTTGCTGAAAACAGCGTCAGTTCGGGTTAGTTCTAATCAAATCATACCAGAACCATATAAAATTGTTATAAACATGGCATGAGTACTTCATAAGTTATAGATACGTCAGAGACATATCAATGCCAAGTTCCTTCGTACCATAAAGTTTTAGTATTTTACTGCTTGGCTACTCAGATGTGTGGAGTAAAGTTGGTGTAGAAACTGCTGAAGCGGTGCCCAATAATTTTCTTAGGGTACCATTGATGAGATGACAACATTTTTAGATACTAGGTAGAAACCGTGACACTGTCTTAATCACATCTTGAATAACGTAGCAAAGTGATAGTGTCTGAATCACATCTAACAAATTATTTGTAATAACAAAAGTGGGGCTAAGTTTCTCTGCACATGCCGGAAACTTCCTCCCACTATCCACAGATTCAAATGCAACTAACTCCATGCATGGAGATTTATGTGACAATGAGCAGGCAGATCTTTAGCCACCCGCTTCATTCATTGCAAGTGATGGTCCTAGGGAGCTACAAGAGGAATAAATGACTCAAATCAGTCATCAGGTTAAAATCCTTTATTCCAAATCATAACTCAGGAGAGAGGAGAGAGGTATACCTGCCTAGTGAAAGAGTCGTTGTCGTTGAAAGAACCACTGGAGAGGTCATTGAAGAAGACCATGGCGACCGCGGCAGTCGGATGCGAGACAGCGAGAGCGAGGAAGCAAGCGAGGAAGCGGCTATAGCTTGGGAAGGAAGGAAGGAGGAAGCAGGGGAAATGTGACTTGTGGTCGCGGAGAAAAGAGGTTGGGGAGGGGGGAAAGAGTTAGATATTTTGGCGGTAGGCCAAAAAATTTGGAAGGTGGAGGGAAACTTTGCACGCGGTGCCGTCGGACACCATTCACTTTGAACAAATGTGTGCATCGCAAACGTTTCTTCTACTTTACACGCATGCGATGAGTTTGTGATGACCCACAAGTATAGGGGATCAATCGTAGTCCTTTCTATAAGTAAGAGTGTTGAACCCAACGAGGAGCAGAAGGAAATGACAATATTTTTCAGCAAGGTATTCTCTGCAAGCACTGAAATTATAAATAACGAGTAGTTTGATAGCAAGATAATTTGTAACGAGCAAGTAAAGATAATGGTAACAAAAGTGCAGCAAGGTAGCCCAATCCTTTGGAGGCAAAGTAAAGGCCAAAACGGTCTCTTATGATAAGCAAAGCATTCTTGAGGGTACACGGGAATTTCATCTAGTCACTTTCATCATGTTGGTTTGATTCATGTTCGCTACTTTGATAATTTGATATGTGAGTGGAGCAGTGCTTAGGTGCTGTTCTTACTTTAACATCCTACTTATGATTAACCCCCTCACAAGCATCTGCAACTACGAGAAAAGTATTAAGATAAAATCTAACCATAGCATTAAACTTTTGGATCCAAATCAATCCCTTACGAAGTAGCGCATAAACTAGGGTTTAAACTTCTGTCACTCTCGCAACCCATCATCTAATAACTACTCCACAATGCATTCCCTTAGGCCCACATATGGTGAAGTGCCATGTAGTCGACGTTCACATGACACCACTAAGGTAATCACAACATACATACCATCAAAATATTGAACACATATCAAATTCACATGATTACTTGCAACAAGATTTCTCCCGTGACCTCAAGAACAAAAGTAATGACTCACAAATGATAATCATGCTCAAGATCAGAGGGGTATTAAATAGCATAATGGATGTTAACATATAATCTTCCAGCAAATAGACCATATAGAAATCAACTACAAGATGTAATCAACACTACTAGTCACCCACAAGCACCAATCTAAGGTTCCGGTACAAATATTGAACACAAGAGATGAACTAGGGTTTGAGAGGAGATGGTGCTGTTGAAGATGTTGATGGAGATTGCCCTCCCCAAGATGGGAGAGTTGTTGGTGATGATGATAATGATGATTTTCCCCTCCGGGAGGGAAGTCCCCCCGGCGGAATCACTCCGCCGGAGGGCAAAAGTGCTCCTGCCCAAGTTCCACCTCGAGACGGCAGCGCTTCATCCTGAAAGTCCTCTCTTTATTTTTTTTCTAGGTCAAAATGACTTATACACCAGAAGAGGGGCACCGAAGGTGGGCCGAGGAGGGCACAACCCACCATGGCACGCCTGGGCTCCCTAGCGTGCATAGTTGGGTTGTGCCCACCTGGTGGGCCCCCTTTGCTAGTTATTTTCTCCAATAGTTCTTATATATTCCATAAAAAATCTTCGTGAAGTTTCAGCTCATTTGGAGTTGTGTAGAATAGGTGGCCTAACGTATCTTTTTCGGGTCCAGAATTCCAGCTGCGGGTATTCTCCCTCTTTGTGTGAACCTTGCGTATTATGAGAGAAAAGACATTAGAATTACTCCAAAAAGCATTATTATGCATAAAAACATTATAAATAACAGTAGGTAAACATGATGCAAAATGGACGTATCAACTCCCCCAGGCTTATACCTCGCTTGTCCTCAAGCGAAAACCGAAATTGAAAAACATGTCCACACGCTTAGAGAGAGAGAGTTGTCGATAAAAACAAAATACGGGCATAGAAGCATCATGTATATTATTATCACAGCAACAAACTTTATCATAGAACTTTTATCACATAACATCTATCATAAACTCCTCATGAACAAGTAACAATTCATCACAACATTGAAGTATAAAGCATAAACTCTATTGAAAATCAACAAACTATGTTCTCTGTCAACTTTGCAACAACAATTCATCATCTTTTCAGGAAGGGTCGCGTATCGGAGCCTTTTGTCAAGTCCACATACTCAACCATCATATAGTATTCTATGATTTCTAATAATCACCGCATACACATGGGCAAAAAGTTTCAACCAAACACATAGAAAGATAGGGGCCTATAGTTTCACCTCCCAATGTATTCACCTCAAGGGTCATGTCAACAATAATAACTCATGCCCACCCATATTCATCTGGATATATGTGCCTAGATCTTTCCTCACCACATGGTGCTTGCCAAAAGAGAAAATAAAAAGGAATAGAGAAGAAAACTTTGACTCTTGCACAAAAGTAAATACAAAAAAGTAAAGGATAGGCCCTTTGCAGAGGGAAGCGGAGGTTTCCATGTGCTTATTTATTTGTATGCTCAATCTCTTAGTGCAAAAGAACGTCACATTATATTGCCCCTTATGATGGCAACCATTATTATGCAGTCTGTCGCCTTTATTATTTTGCCATCACAATTCACAAGTTTGTACAACGCTCAATTTTCTCCTACACTAAATGATCTAACACATTTAGAAGCAATTTTTATTGCCTTATTGCACCGATGACAACTTAGTTGAAAGATCTTAATTACTCAATCCATACGTAGGTATAGTAGACTCTCAAAACAAGATTCAGTTTAAGGGTTTCGGATGCACAAGTGGTATCTCTACTTAGTGCAGAATTTTGGGCTAGCAAAGATGGGGGCAAGCACCACATGTTAAAGGATCTATGACAATATAACTTCTATGTGAATATGAACAAACATAAATCATTACGTTGTCTTCCTTGTCCAACGTCAACAATTTTGGCATATAATATTTTGATGGGGGCTCACAATCATAAAAGATATCCAAGATAGTGTATTTTCATGTGAATCTTCTCTTCCCTTATTAATTCTTTCATGAATTGCATCATTGACCAATGCTATTTTTGTCAATCTCCAATAAATTTTACTACTTATACTCTTCCTTATGTGATGTCATTACTTACCATAAGATTAGCATATGATCTTTTTCATTTATTTCCTTTCTTTTGATTAAACATGAAAGTAAAGAAAGCAAAATACAAACTAAACTTTATTATATATCTCGCACACGATTACAAGGATAGATCACTAAGAAAACACTCGAAAAGAAAGGATCGAACTAGACTTTTATTCAACTAAAGCAAAAGATAACTAAGGATGAAACTAAGATAAGTAAAGGCAAAAGATAATGGAGGTGATACACAAGCCAAGGGGAGTGCCCATACCCAATACTCAAGTTTCCTTTGGTGATGAAGAAGGAGGTGGTGGTGAGGTAGTCGTGATCTTATCTTCAGGTTTCCATGGCAAGGGCTCGCCATCATAAGAGGAGGAGTGAGTCTCGGCAGTCCTACAACTAGCAGCCAAACTCATACCTTTAAACCTTGCCTCATATTCAAAGAGTTGGTTTTGGAGATCGTAGATCTGGCTTTGGAGAAATTTGGTTTTCTCATTGAAGGTGAAGATGATGTCCTTCATGGACTTGCCATCCACCTTGAGATCACGTGTGTAGTCCGAGATCATGAGGTGATTGGCATTGAGTCCATGTTTCACCATCCCCTTGCATCTGAAGACCGCCTGCTCCATAGCTTCAAGCCTGGCCTCCACAGTTCCCGTCCCTTTGGGACCTTGGACATCGCGGATGTGGAGCACCCCCTCATGCATCTCGATAGCTTGAGGGTGTTGCATCACCTCCAGCAAATATGGGTTGATGACATTCTCGAAGAACTTGTCCTTGGAGGAGCTCGAAGCGGCCGTGGTGAATTAGATCTGTCAGAAAACATAAGGAAATGAAAACAAAAGATTTCTCCGTGATACGGTGGTCAATAGGTTCGGGGGGTATATAAAGATTTTTTATCTTGGGAAACAAGCAAACGGGAGAAAAACGAAGTCTGGAAGGTACTGAGGTGGGCTCAACCCACCTGGGTACGCCTGGCTCGCCCTGGTGTCTTGTGCCCACCAGGGGTGCCTTCCTGGTTGTTTCTTATTTTCCTAATTTTTAATATATTCCAAAACTGACAGCAAATATTTTTCCTGATTTTTCAGAGTCCGTTTACTTACCGTATCATGTACCTCTTCTTTTTCACGATTTTGGAGTGTTCCGGAAGGTTTCTTTTATGTGTTATTCCGGTGTCATAGTTTTAATAATATTTCTTTCAACATTAATGGGCATACCTGAGATGTAATGTTTTATTCTTTGCCCGTTGACAACCTTCGGGTTAGTGCCTTCGGCATTATTTATTTTTATAGCTCCAGATCGATAAACCTCCTCGATAACATAAGGTCCTTCCCATTTGGAGAGAAGTTTTCCTGCAAAGAATCTGAAACAAGAGTTGTAAAAACGAACATATTCTCCAACTTTGAACTCATGCTTTTGGATTCTTTTATCATGCCATCTTTTTACTTTTTCTTTAAATTATTTGGCATTTCCATAAGCTTGGGTTCTCCATTCATCTAGTGAGCTAATATCAAATAACCTCTTTTCACTGGCAAGTTTGAAATCATAGTTGAGTTCTTTAATTGCCCAATATGCTTTATGTTCTAACTCAAGAGGCAAATGACAAGCTTTTTCATAAACCATTTTGTAAGGAGAGATACCCATAGGATTTTTATATGTTGTTATGTAAGCCCAAAGTGCATCATCCAATTACATAGACCAATTCTTTCGGGACCTATTGATAGTTTTTGTAAAATTAATTTTATTTCTCTATTTCTAAGTTCAACTTGACCACTAGACTGAGGATGATAGGGGGATGCAATTCTATGGTTAACAACATACTTAGCAAGCATTTTACGAAAAGCACCATGAATAAAATGTGAACCACGATCAGTCATTAAATATCTAGGGACTCCAAACCTTGGGAAAATAACTTCCTTAAGCATTTTAATAGAGATGTTGTGATCAGCACTACTAGTTTGAATAGCTTCTACCCACTTAGTAACATAATCAACAGCAACCAAAATATGTGTATACACATTAGAGGAAGGAAAAGGTCCCATGTAATCAAAACCCCAAACATCAAATGCTTCAACAGCAAGCGAATAATTCATAGATATTTCCTGATGCTTACCAATATTACCAATTCGTTGACATTCATCACAAGATAAAACAAACTTACGGGTGTCCTTGAAGAGAGTAGGCCAATAAAAACCAGATTGCAATACCTTGTGAGCAGTTCTGTGTCCCGCATGATGCCCTGTGTAAGCTTCAGAGTGACATTTCCGTAGGATTTGTCCCTATTCATGCTCAGGTACACAATGCCTAATAATACTATCTACTCCTTCTTTATAAAGATGTGGGTCATCCAAAAGTAATGTCTTAAATCATAAAAGAAAATTTTCTTTTGCTGGTAAGTGAAGCTAGGTGGTATATATTTAGCAACAATATAATTAGCATAGTTAGCATACCAAGGAGTGCTATGAGAAACATTTATTGCGGCTATTTTCTCATTAGTAAAACTATCATTAATAGGTTGTGGTTCATCAAGAATATTTTCTAACCTAGACAAGTTATCAGCTACGGGGTTCTCAGCTCCTTTTCTATCAGTGATATGTAAGTCAAATTCTTGTAGCAAGATAACCCACCTAATGAGTCTATGTTTAGCATCTTTCTTTTCCATAAGACATTTTATAGAAGCATGATCAGTGTGAACAATCATTTTAGAATCAACAATGTAAGATCTGAATTTATCACAAGCAAACACAGCTGCTAAGAATTCTTTTTTAGTAGTAGCATAATTTATTTAGGCATTGTCTAGAGTTTTACTAGCATAATGAATAACATTTAATTTCTTATCAACTCTTTGTCCTAAAACAACACCAACATCATAATCACTAGCATCACACATAATTTCAAAAGGCAAGTTCCAATCAGGTGGTTGAAGAATAGGTGCAAAAATTAAGGCTTTCTTAAGTGTTTCAAAGGCTTCTACACCATCATCATCAAAAACAAATGGGACATCCTTTTGTAAAAGATTTATGAGAGGCCTAGAAATTTTAGAGAAGTCTTTAATAAATCTCCTATAGAAACCAGCATGACCGAGGAAACTATGGATACCTTTAATATCTCTAGGACATGGCATTTTCTCGATTGCATCACCTTTAGCTTTATCCACCTCAATACCTCATTTCAAAATTTTATGTCCCAAGACAATACCTTCATTAACCATAAAGTGGCACTTGTCCCAACTTAAGACAAGATTAGTTTGCTCGCATCTCTGCCAAACTCGATCAAGGTTGCTTAAGAATCATCAAAAGAAGTTCCGTAAACGGAAAAATCATCCATGAAAACCTCAACAATCTTTTCACAAAAATCAGAGAATATAGCAGTCATACAACTTTGAAAGGTAGCAGGTGCATTACATAAACCAAAAGGCATATGTCTATAAGCATAAGTTCCAAAAGGACAAGTAAAGGTGGTTTTCTCTTGATCAAGTTGTGAAAATAGGTATTTGAGAAAAACTAGAATGTCCATCGAGAAAACAAAAGTGTGTGCGCTTAGATAGCATTTCTAGCATTTGATCAATAATAGTGACAATTCTAAAATCAATTACCATTCTATAACAGTGACAATTCTTTGTGGAATAAGTTCATTTTTATCATTGGGAACAATAGTAATACCTCCCTTCTTAGGGACACAATGAACAGGACTTACCTATCTACTATCAGCTATGGGATAAATTATACATGCTTCCAGAAGCTTCAGTATTTTAGTTCTTTCCACTTCTTTCATCTTAGGATTTAAATGTCGTTGATGATCAACAATGGGTTTAGCATCAGGTTCCATATTAATCTTGTGCTGACAGAGAGTGGGACTAATGCCCTTAAGGTCATCAAGTGTATAACCAATAGCAGGTCGGTGCTTCTTTAGAATTTTCAATGATCTTTCTTCTTCATGTTCTGAAAGGTTAGCAATAATAATAACATGATATATCTTTTTTTCATCAAGATAAGCATATTTCAAAGTGTATGGCAATTGTTTTAATTCAAACACGGGATCACATTTAGGTGGAGGAGGACCTCCTAGAGTTTCAATAGGCAAATTGTGTTTAAGAAGAGGTTGTTGTTCAAAGAAAATTTTATTTATTTCATTTCTTTCATGCATATGCATATCATTTTCATGGTCTAGCAAATATTGTTCTAGTGGATCAGTAGGAGGCACGACAATAGAAGCAAGACCAATTATTTCATCCTTACTAGACAATTCTATCTTATGATATTTTCTATTGAACATGGAAAAATTAAACTCATGAGACTCATCACCAAAACTAACACCGACGGTTTGTTTCTCACAATCTATTTTAGCATTAACGGTGTTCAAGAAAGGTCTACCGAAGATAACGGGACAAAAGTCATCTTGTGGGGAACCAAGAACTAGAAAATCGGTAGGATATTTTATTTTCCCACACAAGACTTCAACATCTCTAACAATCCCAAGTGGTGTGATGGTGTCTCTATTAGCAAGTTTAATAGTAACATCTATGTCTTCTATTTCGACGGGTGCTATATCATTCATAAATTCTTGATATAAGGTACCAGGAATAGCACTAATGCTAGCACCTAAGTCACATAAACCATGATAACAGTGATCTCCTATTTTGACTGAGACAATAGGCATGCCAACAACAGGTCTATGTTTATCTTTTTCATCTGGTTTGGCAATTCTAGCAGCTTCATACAGAAGTAAATAACATGCCCATCTATATCTTCTACCAAGAGATCTTTAACCATAGCAACACTAGGTTCTACCTTGATTTGTTCAGCAGGTTTAGGTGCTTTAATATAACTTTTATTGACCACGGTCGCAACCTTAGCATGTTCCTTTATTGTAACGCCCCGGACACACCCGCCGGTGGTCGTTACTCCTGGCGGGATCTAGACTGGCCCCACAGATCAATAATAGTCTTTTCAGCGCACTTTGTTCTCACTCATGCGCACCCGGGAGCAACCTCCCAGTCGGTCACCCATCCTGACACTACTCCAAGCTGAGCACGCTTAACTTTGGAGTTTTGTCCGAATGGGCTCCTGGAAAAGAAGGAATTCCTTATTGATATGGGTAGTCTATCATCCCTAATAAGCCAGGCCATCACATACACCCCACTCAGAGGAACCGACGTCCTTGTCAGGGCACAGGAACGTTCCCTCTTGGCACATACGTCTGTGCTTCCAGTCCAGTACATGTGCCATGCTGTGTGCCACGATGGGTCACAAACGTCATGAACAACATGACCACGCACCTGTCCGCAACCATCCGTGTAACCGCGAGGGTCGGCTTTGATACCAACTTGTAACGCGCCGGACACACCCGTCGATGGTCGTTACTCCTGGCGGGATCTAGACTGGCCCCACAGATCAATACTAGTCTTTTCTGCGCACTTTGTCCTCACTCATGCACACCCGGGAGCAACTTCCCAGTCGGTCACCCATCCTGACACTACTCCAAGCTGAGCACACTTAACTTTGGAGTTCTGTCTGAATGGGCTCCTGGAAAAGAAGGAATTCCTTATTGATATGAGTAGTCTATCATCCCTAATAAGCCAGGCCATCACATTTATCCTAACAAGGAAAGGTGGTTTTTCAATATAAGCAGTAGGAACAACTGGATCAACATTATAAATAGTAGTTTCGTCTTTAACTATTACTGTTTCCTTAATTTCTTTAGGGCGTGATATTTAAACCACTTCTCCTTTGGGAGATCAACATGAGTAGCAAATGATTCACAAAAAGAGGATACTATATCAGGGTCAAGTCCATATTTAGTGCTAAACTTCTGAAAAGCATCGGTATTCATAAAAGATTTAACACAATCAAACTTAAGCTTAGTACCTGGCTCTTTACATTTGTCGAGTTCCCAATCTTGAGAGTTGCTTTTAATTCTTTCTAAAAGATCCCACCTGAATTCAATAGTCTTCTTCATAAAAAGAACCAGTACAAGAAGTATCGAGCATGGATTGATCATCACGAGAAAGTGAAGCATAAAAATTCTAAATGATAATTTATCTTGAGAGCTCATGATTGGGGCATGAATATAACATTGACTTAAGCCTCCTCCAAGCTAGAGCGATACTTTCTCCTTCACGAGGCCAGAAATTATATGAGTAATTCCGATCACGATGAACTAGATGCATAGGATAATTTTTTTGGTGAAATTTTAATTTCAATCGATTCCAGTTCCAAGATCCAATATCATCGCGTAACCTATCCCATGCCAATGCTTTTAGATTCAAAGATAAAGAGATGTAATTCTTCTTAGCTTCATATCCGGGTAAACCTGCAAGCTTAAATAATCCACAAATTTCATCCACATATATCAAGTGCATATCAGGATGTTCGGTTCCATCTCCTGCATAAGGATTAGCTAGCAATTGTTCTATCATACTCGAAGGAATTACATAACCAATATTTTTAGTAGGTGTAGTAGGTTGAGGGGCAACTAATTGTGGTTCCGGTCGAGGTGAAGATACCCCGGACAAACCTCTCAAAGGATTGTTCTCCATAGTAACAAGTGACAATAAATTTCAGCACATAGTAATAATTTTTCCTTACCGATTTCCACTTGCCAAGAGCGCTTCACTCCCTAGAAATGGCACCAGAAAAGAGCCTTGATGACCCACAAGCATAGGGGATCAATCATAGTTCTTTCGATAAGTAAGAGTTTCGAACCCAACGAGGAGCAGAAGGAAATGACAAGTAGTTTTTCAGCAAGGTATTCTCTGCAAGCACTGAAATTATAAGTAACGAGTAGTTTGATAACAAGATAATTTGTAACGATCAACTAACGATAATGGTAACAAAAGTGCAGCAAGTTAGCTCAACCCTTTTGAGGCAAAGGACAGGCCAAAACGGTCTCTTATGATAAGCAAAGCATTCTTGAGGGTACACGGGAATTTCATCTAGTCACTTTCATCATGTTGGTTTGATTCGTGTTTGCTACTTTGATAATTTGATATGTGGGCGGACTGGCTCTTAGGTGTTGTTATTACTTGAACAAAACACCTAGTTATGACTAACCCCTTCGCAAGCATCTGCAACTACGAGAAAAGTATTAAGATAAAATCTAACCATAGCATTAAACTTTTGGCTCCAAATCAATCCCTTACGAAGTAGCGCATAAACCAGGGTTTAAGCTTCTATCACTCTCGTAACCCATCATCTAATAACTACTCCACAATGCATTCACTTAGTCCCTAATATGGTGAAGTGCCATGTAGTCGACGTTCACATGACACCACTAAGGGAATCACAACATACATACCATCAAAATATCGAACACATATCAAATTCACACGATTACTTGCAACAAGATTTCTCCTTTGACCTCAAGAACAAAAGTAGCTACTCAAAAATGATAATCATGCTCAAGATCAGAGGGGGATTAAATAGCATAATGGATCTGAACATATAATCTTCCACCAAATAAACCATATAGTAATCAACTAAAAGATGTAATCAACACTACTAGTCACCCACAAGCACCAATATAAGGTTCTGGTACAAAGATTGAACACAAGAGATGAACTAGGGTTTGAGAGGAGTTGGTGATGTTGAAAATGTTGATGGATATTACCCTCCCCAAGATGGAAGAGTTGTTGGTGATGATGTTGACGATGATTTCCCCCTCTGGGAGGGAAGTTCCCCCGGCGGAATCGCTCCGTCGGAGGGCAAAAGTGCTCCTGCCCAAGTTACGCCTCGAGACGACGGCGCTTCATCCCGGAAGTCCTCTCTTTATTTTTTTTCTAGGTCAAAATGACTTATATACCAGAAGAGGGGCACCGGAGGTGGGCCGAGGAGCGCACAACCCACCAGGGCACGCCTGGGCTCCCTGGCGCGCCCAGGTGGGTTGTGCCCACCTGGTGGCCCCCCTCTGGTAGTTATTTTCTCCAATAATTCTCATATATTCTGTAAAAAATCTCCGTGAAGTTTCAGCTCATTTGGAGTTGTGTATAATAGGTGGCGTGGCGTAGCTTTTTCAGGTCCAGAATTCCAGCTGCCGTATTCTCCCTCTTTGTGTGAACCTTGCATATTATGAGAGAAAAGGCATTAGAATTACTCCAAAAAGCATTTTTATGCATAAAAACATTATAAATAATAGTAGGTAAACATGATGCAAAATGGATGTATCAGTTTGATCATTCAAATTTTGGTGGAAATTTCCATGGGTACGATGCTCATCCACGTCATTGCATAATTTAACATCCCTTGTTAATTTGGGTATGATACATCCATTTTGCATCATGCTTTTATATCAATATTTATTGCATTACGGGCTATTATTCCACATTATATCACAATACTTATTCCTTTGCTCTCTTATTTTTTACAAGAAGAGGGAGAATGCCGGCAGCTGGAATTCTGGACTAGAAAAGGAGCAAATATTAGAGACCTATTATGCACAACTCTAAAAGTCCTGAAACTTCAAAGAGAATATTTTTGGAATATATAATAAACATTGGGCGAAGAAAGCACCAGAGGGGACCACCAGCCAGCCACAAGGGTGGAGGGCGCGCCCTACCCACCTAGGCACACCCCCGTCCTTGTGGGCCCCTGACAGGCCTCCAACGCGCATCTTCTGCTATATGGTGTGTTTTGACCTAGAAAAAAAATCAGAAGGAAGATTTTGGGACGAAGCGCCACCGTCTCGAGGAGGAACCTGGGCAGAACCAATCTAGGGCTCTGGCAGAGCAGTTCTGCCGGGGAAACATCCCTCCGGGAGGGGGAAATCAAAGCCATCGTCATCACCAACGATCCTCTCATCGAGAGGGGGTCAATCTCCACCAACATCTTCACCAGCACCATCTCCTGTCAAACCCCAGTTCATCTCTTGTATCCGTTCTTTGTCTCAAAACCATAGATTGGTACCTGTGGGTGGCTAGTAGTGTTGATTACTCCTTGTAGTTGATGCTAGTTGGTTTATCCAGTGGAAGATTATATTTTCAGATCATTAATGATAATTAATACTCCTTTGATCTTGATCATGAATATGCTTTGTGGGTAGTTATGTTTGTTCCTGAGGACATGGGAGAAGTCTTGTTGTAAGTAATCATGTGAATTTGGTATTCGTTCGATATTTTAATGAGATGTATGTTGTCTCTCCTCTAGTGGTGTTATGTGAACATTGACCACATGAAACTTCACCATTATTTGGGCCTAGGGGAATGTAGCGACCAGACCTCAAACAGTCTGATCTCTGTGCTCCGGTGTCATCCCTGGATCAGTAATGCTGACACCACACAGTACTCGGAGGATTTATAGAAGAGTAGCAATCACACACTTCTTACATCGAGTGTCTCAAAAGAGAACTTATTACAATAAATATGGCTTAAGGCCATCTAATAACGATAACAGCAGAAGGCTTCGAAGATAAGTGAGTCCACCAACTCCAACGGCATCACTGAGTATAGAACCACGACCTAAAAACTCCTTAATCATCGTCTGAAAAGTCTGCAACATTAACGTTGCAGCCCGAAAACGGGTCAGCACATGGAATATGCTGGCAAGGTAACACATAGAGAGTAATGGAATGAAACAGCTATACTATATGCATATTTGGCTGGTGGAAAGCTCTATGGTTACAATTTTTGCGTAAAGCCAATTTTTCCCTACTTCAAAGGAATAAAGTTAATTACTATCATGGTGGTTGTTAAACATTGAGAATGGTTGACAGCATTCTCAATCCCAATTAAAGTAACATCATTAAACCCAAAAAAATTAACTTTAGAGTAACATGTTGAGATTCACATGAAAATCCAAGTACTAGATACTCAACATGTCCATAACCGGGGACACGGCTAACCATGATTAGTTTATTACACTCTGCAGAGGTTTGCGCACTTTTCCCCACAAGACTCGATCGCCTCCGTTTAGTTTCTTGCACTACAGGGTGTTTGAGAAGACGGATGACCGAGACATAGTCTTTCAGAAGCGCTAGCACCTTACGATCGGATAGACCGTACCACCTACATCCCCTACATCTGCTAGTCTACCACTGTAAGAGTTCGCACAACTTAGTCAACTATGCCAGAGCCCATAATGGCTAGTGGCTGCACACGGAAGTTTCTAGTACGAATAATCTCATGATCCCTTTGAGCCTGGGTGGCGGTCCAAAAGAAAATCAGGCAAGTCCTGGAAACCCCGGATGCCTCAATCCACCCAGATGTGTGTTTAAGTTGCCACCTTAGATAAACCATTAATTATCAATCTCACATCTGTCATGGATTTCACTCACCCAATCCACGTCTACTAGCATAGCATGGCATAATAAGCAAACGCAGAAGTAACTCCCAAAGGTTTGATAATAAACAGGTAATAGGTACTACCTCATCTACTTCCCATCCCACAATTTAATTAGATACTAATCATGCAATGTGTGAGAATTGATCTAATGCAATAAAATTGGGTTGTAGAAAAAGGTATGATCAAAGTGTTACTTGCCTTGCTGATGATCCACGAAACCTAGAGATTCAACATAACAGGCGGCGCACTCTGGGTATTCTATCGCAGACAAACAAACAAGCATACAATAAGTACTCATCTAATGCACAGGTAAAACTCAAATAGAAATCTAACCAGAAAGTTCAATTTAAGAACCCTGGTTGGCAAAAAGAATCAAACCGAACGAAACAAAAGAAGTCAAACGGCTAAAGAAACAACTTCGTTCTAGTAATTTGGATCTAAGTCAAATTTTACAGTAGCAAAAACATGTTTAAGTTGATTATTCGGAAAGAGGGTTTCGAGACGAAACTCCAGGCGCTTGAATCGCCTGATTCCGATAAACGAGCGAAAAGTTATACTAAAACGAAAATCGGATCAGAAATCACGATCAGAAAATAACCGCGAAAAATCCCGACAAAAAAGAAAAACGACAAACAGAATTTTTTTACGGCACGGAAAACAAGGCGGCGGCGAACCTCAGGCGGCGCGCTGCTCCGGCGAGTCGGCGGCGAGGCGGCGGCGATGGCGGGCAGCGGCGGCGGCGGCTAGGGTTAGGGTTTTGGGGCTGGGCGGCTGGGCTCTCTCTCGGGACGGGGCGGCGGCTTATAAAGCCTCGGCCGGCGGTGTCCTGGCCGAGTACGGCCCATAGTCGGTTCCGCGTTTTTTTTAATAATTCCGCTCGAAAGAAAAATAAAAAGAAATACTAGACGGACTCCAAAAATCACGAAATAAATTTTCTTGGGTTTCTAAAATCAAGCCCGATAAAGTGAACATTTTTCTGGGCCCAAACTACAACTTTGAAAAATGCGCATTTTTCCTAAATTCAAATAAAAATACCGAAAAACTCCGAAATAAATCTTATTTGATTTTTTTTATTAAATCCTCAATATTTCTATATTTTGGGAAAGTCATTTTATTCCCGCTCTCATATTTTTGTAACAGAAATAATTGATGATAAAATAAATAAAATCAAATGATCCTGTTTACATAATTTGAGAAAACTCAAATATGTAAATAACGAAATCCCCAACTCTCTCCGTGGGTCCTTGAGTTGCTTAGGATTTTCTATGATCAAAACCAAAAGCAAAATAAAATATGATATGCATGATGACCTAATGTATAACATTCCAAATTGAAAATTTGGGATGTTACAAACCTACCCCCCCTTAAGATGAATCTCGCCCTCGAGATTCGGGTTGGCTAGAAAATAGGTGAGGGTGGTCCTTGAGCAAATCTTCCTCTCGCCCCCAGGTGGCTTCATCCTCCGTGTGGTGGCTCCACTGAACTTTGCAAAACTTGATAACCTTGCTGCGAGTAACTCGGTTGGCAAACTCAAGAATCTTGACTGGTTTTTCCTCATAGGTCAAATTATTATCCAATTGAATTGCTTCCAATGGCACTGTGTCTCTCAAAGGTATGTCAGCCATCTCCGCGGGACACTTTTTCAACTGAGAAACGTGGAACACATCATGAACTCCTGTCAATCCTTCTGGCAATTCCAACTAGTAGGCCACTTCACCCATACGCTCCAAAACTCGATATGGCCCTACAAATCGTGGTGCTAACTTCCCCTTAACTCCAAAGCGCTTAATCCCTCGAAGTGGGGATACTCGAAGATAAGCTCTGTCTCCGACTTCGTAAACTGTCTCCTTGCGTTTAGAATCTGTGTAGCTCTTCTGTCTGGACTGGGCTACCTTGAGCCTATCGCGAATCAACTTCACCTTCTGTTCAGACTCCTTAATCAAATCTGGTCCAAACAACTGGCGGTCTCCAACTTCGTCCCATGACAACGGTGTCCTGCACCTCCTTCCGTACAAAGCTTCGAAAGGGGCCATCTTCAAACTGGTCTGATAGCTATTATTGTAAGAGAACTCTGCATATGGCAAATTATCGTCCCAACTAGATCCATAATCTAGCGCACAAGCTCTCAGCATATCCTCCAAAATCTGATTGACTCTCTCGGTCTGTCCATGTGTCTGCGGATGATAAGCTGTACTAAATTCTAGCCTAGTACCTAAAGTCTCATGCAACTGCTTCCAGAACTTTGAGGTAAACTGGGTTCCTCTATCTGATACAATACTCCTCGGAACTCCATGCAAACATATGATCCTGGTCATGTATATCATTGCCAACTTAGCACTGGTGTAAGTGGTCTTTACTAGGATGAAATGTGCTACTTTCATCAATCGATCGACTACAACCCAAATCGAGTCATTGCCTGAACGAGTCCTGGGCAATCCCGTGATAAAATCCATGCCTAGCTTATCCCACTTCCATTCGGGTATCGGCAATGGTTGCATCAATCCTGCTGGCTTCTGATGCTCTGCCTTTACTCTCTGACATACGTCACAAACTGCTACATACTCCACAATATCCTTCTTCATTCCAGTCCACCAGAAAATATCCTTCAAATCCAAATACATCTTGGTATTTCCTGGGTGAATTGAATACGGTGAATCATGTGCCTCTTGCAGAATCAACTTTTTGATCTCCGGGTCATTGGGTACATAAACACGGTCTTCAAACCATAGGGTGTCGTGCTCATCCTCACGAAATCCCTTAGCTTTTCCTTGGCTCAGTTTCTCCTTTATAGCGGCAATCTCTTTGTCAGTTTTCTGAGCTTCCCTAATACTGTCCATCAAAGTTGACTAAATTTCCAACGCTACTACATAGCCTCTCGGAACTATTTCCAAACATAGTTCACGAAGATTTTCTGCTAACTCCTTGGGTATTTCTCCCATCATTAACGTATTGACATGGCTCTTGCGGCTTAATGCGTCAGCTACTACATTAGCCTTCCCAGGATGATAATGCAATTTCATATCATAATCTTTGATAAGCTCCAACCATCTCCTTTGTCTGAGATTCAACTCCTTCTGTGTGAAAATGTACTTCAAACTCTTGTGATCCGTGTACACCTCACAATGATTTCCAATGAGGAAATGTCTCCATGTCTTCAATGCATGCACTACGGCTGCTAACTCCAAATCATGCGTAGCGTAATTCAATTCGTGAGGCTTGAGTTGTCTTGAAGCATATGAAACAACTCTCCCTTCCTGCATAAGCACTGCTCCAAGTCCTCGATGTGAAGCGTCGCAATACACCTCATAATCCTTGGTTTGATCTGGCAAAATCAACACTGGTGAGGTAACCAAGCGTTTCTTCAACTCCTGGAAACTAGCCTCACACTCCTCAGTCCATTTGAACTTAGTATCCTTCTTCAGCAACTCCGTCATAGGCTTTGCAATCTTTGAGAAATTCTCAATAAATCTCCGATAGTATCCTGCGAGTCCCAAAAAACTCCGGATCTCTCCAACTGTTGTTGGTGCTTCCCACTTGGTCATGGTTTCAACTTTAGCGGGATCTACTGCTATACCTTCTCCAGATATAACGTGTCCGAGGAATCCTACTTCCTTCAACCAAAACTCACATTTGCTGAACTTGGCATATAACTGATGTTCTCTGAGCTTTCCAAGTACCAAACGCAAATGCTCCTTATGCTCCTCTTCATTCTTCGAATAAACCAGGATATCATCAATGAAAACCACGACGAACTTATCCAAAAACTCCATAAACACTTTGTTCATCATGTTCATAAAATAGGCAGGTGCGTTAGTCAGTCCAAATGACATAACGGTATACTCATATAGTCCATATCTTGTGGTGAATGTTGTCTTAGGTATATCCTGTTCTTGAATCTTCAACTGGTGGTATCCTGATCGCAAATCGATCTTGGAAAACACTTTAGCTCCTTGCAACCGATCAAACAGATCGTTGATCATTGGTAGTGGGTACTTGTTCTTGATCGTTACTTCGTTCAATCCTCGATAATCAACAACCATTCTTAGCGATCCATCCTTCTTCTCCACTAGAAGTACTGGCGATCCCCAAGGCGAAGAACTTGGGCGAATATATCCCTTATCCAGTAACTCCTTAATCTGCTTCTTAATTTCCACCAAATCCTTTGCTGGCATCCTATATGGTCTCTTTGATATTGGCCCAGTGCTTGGCAATAGCTCAATCAAAAACTCAATGTCTCTATCCGGTGGCATGCCTGGCAATTCTTCGGGAAATACATCAGGAAAATCCTTTACCACTGGTACTTCCTCCTGCACAACTCCTGTTAGGAAATTTACTTGTGTCCTCTTTGGTACATGCCGGGATACATACTTGATCCTTCTCCCTTCTGGTGTGGTAAGCAAAATTGACTTACTAGCACACTCAATATTCCCTTCATACTTTGATAACCAATCCATGCCTAATATCACATCCAATCCTTGAGATTCCAATACTATTAGGTCTGAGGGAAAAACATAGTTACCAATCCTTAATGGTAACCGATCACACCATAGACTAGCCACATATTCTGCTCCTGGTGAGGTTACTAATATGGGTGACCTAAGAGCTTGGGTTGGTAGGTTATACTTATCCACAAATCCCCTTGAGATGTATGAATGCGATGCACCAGTATCAAAAAGAACGAGTGCAGTAAATGACTTAACCAAAAACTTACCTATTACTGCATTGGGCTGAGCTTCAACCTCCTCCATGCTAACGTGGTTCACATGTCCCCTGTTGAAAGGGTTCGGCTTTTTCCCAGAACTTCCATTGCCATTTTGGCCTTCAGGACATTCATTTGCATAATGTCCTGGCTTCGAACACTTATAACAAGTGACATGGCTCAAGTCCTTCTTGGCTGGGGTTGATGGGGTGTTGCGGTTCTGTCCATTGCTTCCTCCATTCCCATTACCATTCTTGGTGCCATTGTGATTGTGCGAGCTACCTACTCCATGGGTATGCTGGAAATGTCCTCCCGGCCTAGGGGTAAAACGTGGCTTCTGCTGAGCTCCTGAATTATACTTTCCTTGTCCATACTTCCTCTTGCGGTTCTCAATTTGCTGCTCCTTCCCTTCAATCATAAGAGCACGGTCTACCAACTCCTGGTAGTTGTTGAAGGTGGCTACCATCAACTGCATACTCAACTCATCATTCAGTCCTTCCAGAAACTTCTCCTGCTTAGCTGCATCTGTAGCAACGTCATCTGGGGCATAACGTGCTAGCTTACTAAACTCCTCCACATACTGGCCAACTATCCGTCCTCCTTGGCGCAAGTTACGAAACTCACGCTTCTTCATGGCCATTGCTCCTGCTGAAACATGGGAAGTACGAAAAGCCTGCTGAAACTGGTCCCATGTGACAGTGTCGACTGGGAAGGTGGTTGTGAAATTCTCCCACCAGGATGCTGCGGGTCCTTCTAACTGATGTGCGGCAAACTTAACCTTCTCCACATCTGTGCATCCTGCTGTGGTCAACTCCCTAGCTATCATGCGGAGCCAATCATCTGCTACTATCGGCTCGGTGCTACTGGAAAACACCGACGGATTCAGCCTAAGAAAACAGGCTAAGTGGTCAACAGGTGGGGGTGGTGGTGGGTTGTTGTTATTGTTCCCCTGATTCTGATTCTGAACTAGCAACTGCATCAAGGTGTTCTGCTGCTGGATCAACTGGGTGAGCTCCGGCGGAAAGGCAAATCCGGGGTCACGTCTCGGAGGCATCTGAGGGCTTTAGAAAAGACGAGATATAAGAATAGAGGGGGTCTAAAGAGAAAACACTACCCATATGCACATGAGGCAAAAGCACACAATTCACTTCAATCAATCAAACAAAGGCATACAATCGATCTAACTATCGCAAAGTGCTCGGACTACTATATTTACATAGTGGACTACTACTACTGATGAGGTGGTCTACTAGAAATATTCTACGGTTGTAGACTCCATGATATCTGCTCCTACTTCATCAACATAGTCATCATCGCTACTATCTTGTTCCGAGTCGGTGCCGTTGATGATGATGTAGTCTTCCGGGCTAATCTCCTTGGGTTCTTCGTCTTCATCTACTGGTGTCGGGCCTCCCATAAATATTCCAATCTTCTTGATCAGATCGTCATTCTTCTCCACCAATACTTGAATTTATTCTTCATAATCTTCACGTGTAGCCTTGAGTTCTTTCTCCAGTTCCTTGATTCTAGTCTTAGCCTTCTTCAGATCTATCATGTCGGCGCACATCTGATTCTCCTGTCATCGAATGTGCTGGTTTAACTCCTGGATAAAAGCTGCGATTGATCTATCCTTCCTGGTGCTAATCATCTCCCAGTGTTCATCTCGGCGCCCAGAAATCCGATAGATAGTATCCTTGAGATCCTTGCGGTAGACTTCTCCAATGCGTCCCATGGCGATGTGAGCTGCCATACTCTTTCCTAGACTCCAAGTTGGTGCATCAAAAGAAAACTCTATGGGCTCAGTGACTGGCATGAACGTCCTTCCTGGAACTTGAACTTGAATCATCCAGCGCTCTTCTTCAGGTAAAGTGGCGTTGTAGATTCCCGTGAAGCTTGGTACTCCTATGTTCAGGTATCTAGTGACTTCCTTCAACTGGCGTCCAAAGGGTGTATCTTCATCTGGTTGTGTGAACTTGTTCTTTGCATCCGCCATCCTAAAGAGTAGAAAAGATGAGAAGTCAGAAGAGAAGAGAGTGAGTAGTGATCTAGGTCTTTAGCTTAGTGGTCGTGTCCTACAGTCAGCGTGTGCTCTGAAACCATCTCTGTAGCGACCAGACCTCAAACAGTCTGATCTCTGTGCTCCGGTGTCATCCCTGGATCAGTAATGCTGACACCACACAGTACTCGGAGGATTTATAGCAGAGTAGCAATCACACACTTCTTACATCGAGTGTCTCAAAAGAGAACTTATTACAATAAATATGGCTTAAGGCCATCTAATAACGATAACAGCGGAAGGCTTGGAAGATAAGTGAGTCCATCAACTCCAACGGGATCACTGAGTATAGAACCACGACCTAAAAACTCCTTAATCGTCGTCTGAAAAGTCTGCAACATTAACGTTGCAGCCCGAAAACGGGTCAGCACATGGAATATGCTGGCAAGGTAACACATAGAGAGTAATGGAATGAAACAGCTATACTATATGCATATTTGGCTGGTGGAAAGCTCTATGGTTACAGTTTTTGCGTAAAGCCAATTTTCCCTACTTCAAAGGAATACATTTAATTACTATCATGGTGGTTGTTAAACATTGAGAATGGTTGACAGCATTCTCAATCCCAATTAAAGTAACATCATTAAACCCAACAAAATGAACTTTAGAGTAACATGTTGAGATTCACATGAAAATCCAAGTACTAGATACTCAAGATGTCCATAACCGGGGACACGGCTAACCATGATTAGTTTATTACACTCTGCAGAGGTTTGCGCACTTTTCCCCACAAGACTCGATCGCCTCCGTTTAGTTTCTTGCACTACAGGGTGTTTGAGAAGACGGATGACCGAGACATAGTCTTTCAGAAGCGCTAGCACCTTACGATCGGGTAGACCGTACCACCTACATCCCCTACATCTGCTAGTCTACCACTGTAAGAGTTCGCACAACTTAGTCAACTATGCCAGAGCCCATAATGGCTTGTGGCTGCACACGGAAGTTTCTAGTATGAATAATCTCATGATCCCTTTGAGCCTGGGTGGCGGTCCAAAAGAAAAACAGGCAAGTCCTGGAAACCCCAGGTGCCTCAATCCACCCAGATGTGTGTTTAAGTTGCCACCTTAGATAAACCATTAATTATCAATCTCACATCTGTCATGGATTTCACTCACCCAATCCACGTCTACTAGCATAGCATGGCATAATAAGCAAATGTAGAAGTAACTCCCAAAGGTTTGATAATAAACAGGTAATAGGTACTACCTCATCTACTTCCCATCTCACAATTTAATTAGATCCTAACCATGCAATGTGTGAGAATTCATCTAATGCAATAAAACTGGGTTGTAGAAAAAGGTATGATCAAAGTGTTACTTGCCTTGCTGATGATCCGCGAAACCTAGAGATTCAACGTAACAGGCGGCGCACTCCGGGTATTCTATGGCAGACAAACAAACAAGCATACAATAAGTACTCATCTAATGCACAGGTAAAACTCAAATAGAAATCTAACCAGAAAGTTTAATTTAAGAACCCTGGTTGGCAAAAAGAATCAAACCAAACGAAACAAAAGAAGTCAAACGGCTAAAGAAACAACTTCGTTCTAGTAATCTGGATCTAAGTCAAATTTTACAGTAGCAAAAACATGTTTAAGTTGATTATTTGGAAAGAGGGTTTCGAGACGAAACTCCAAGCGCTTGAATCGCCTGATTCCGATAAACGAGCGAAAAGTTATACTAAAACGAAAATCGGATCAGAAATCGCGATCAGAAAATAACCGCGAAAAACCCGACGAAAAAGAAAAGCGACGAACAGAATTTTTTTACGGCACGGAATACAAGGCGGCGGCGAACCTCGGGCGGCGCGCTGCTCCGGCGAGGCGGCGGCGGCGGCGGGCGGTGACGGCGGCGGCTAGTGTTAGGGTTTCGGGGCTGGGCGGCTGGGCTCTCTCTCGGGCCGGGGCGGCGGCTTATAAAGCCTCGGCTGGCGGTATCCTGGCCGAGTACGGCCCATAGTCGGTTCCACGTTTTTCTTAATAATTCCGCTCGGAAGAAAAATAAAAAGAAATACTAAACAGACTCCAAAAATCACGAAATAAGTTTTCCTGGGTTTCTAAAATCAAGCCCGATAAAGTGAACATTTTTCTTGGCCCAAACTACAACTTTGAAAAACGCGCATTTTTCCTAAATTCAAATAAAAATACCGAAAAACTCCGAAATAAATCTTATTTGATTTTTTTATTAAATCCTCAATATTTCTATATTTTGGGAAAGTCATTTTATTCCCGCTCTCATATTTTTGTAATAGAAATAATTGATGATAAAATAAATAAAATCAAATGATCCTGTTTACATAATTTGAGAAAACTCAAATATGTAAATAACGAAATCCCCAACTCTCTCCGTGGGTCCTTGAGTTGCTTAGGATTTTCTAGGATCAAAACCAAAAGCAAAATAAAATATGATATGCATGATGACCTAATGTATAACATTCCAAATTGAAAATTTGGGATGTTACAGGGAAGGCATTGGGAAGTAATAAGTAGATGATGGGTTGCTAAAGTGACAGAAGCTTAAACCCTAGTTTATGCATTGCTTCATAAGGGCCTGATTTGGATCCATATGTTTCATGCTATGGTTAGATTTATCTTAATTCTTCTTTCATAGTTGCGGATGCTTGCGAGAGGGGTTAATCATAACTGGGAGGCTTATCCAAGGAAGGGCAGCTCCCAAGCACCGGTCCACCCACATATCAAATTATCAAAGTAACGAACGTGAATCATGTGAGCATGATGAAAACTAACTTGACAACAATTCCCATGTGTCCCCGGGAGCGCTTTGCTTTATATTAGAGTTTGTCCAGACTTGTCCTTTTCTATAGAAAGGATTGGGACACCTTGCTACACCTTGTTTACTTTTGTTAATTACTACCCGTTACGAATTATCTTATCACATAACTATCTATTACCGATAACTTCAGTGCTTGCACAGAATACCTTGCTAAAAACTGCTTGTCATTTCCTTCTGCTCCTCGTTGGGTTCGACACTCTTACTTCTAGAAAGGACTACGATAGATACCCTATACTTGTGGGTCACCCTGACTCTTTTCTGGCGCCGTTGCGGGGGAGTGAAGCGCCTTTGGTGAGTGGAATTTGGTACGGAAACATTTATATAGTGTGCTGAAATTTACTGTCACTTGTTACTATGGAAAATAATCCTTTGAGGGGCTTGTTCGGGGTATCTTCACCTCGACCGGAAGAGAAAAGAGTTGCTCCTTCACCTACTGCACCTACTGAAAATATTTATTACGAAATTCCTTAGGGTATGATAGAAAAACTGCTAGCTAATCCTTATGCAGGAGATGGAACATTACATCTCGATATGCACCTAATCTATGTGGATGAAGTTTGTGGATTATTTAAGCTTGTAGGTATGCCCGAGGATGTTTTCAAGAATAAGGTCTTCCATTTATGTTTGAAGGGAAATTCATTGACATGGTATAGGATATGTGATGATATTGGATCATAGAACTACAACCGATTGAAATTGGAATTTCATGAGAAGTTTTATCCTATGCATCTGATTCATCATGATCGGAATTATATATATATATATATATATAAAATTTTTGGCCTCATGAAGGAGAAAGTATCGCTCAAGATTGGGAGAGGGTTAATTTAATGTTATATTCATGCCCCAATCATGAGCTCTCAAGAGAAATTATTATTCAAAAAATTTATGCTCGGCTTTCTCATAATGATCGATCCATGCTCTATACTTCTTGTACTGGTTATTTTATGAAGAAGGATATTGATTTAAAATGGGAATTATTCGAAATATTTAAACGCAACTCTCAAGATTGGGAACTCGACGAAGGTAAGGAGTTTGGTATAAACCTTAAGTTTGATTGTGTTAGATCTTTTATGGACATCGATGCTTTTCATGATTTTTGCACTAAATATGGACTTGACTCTGAGATAGTAGCTTCTTTCTGTGAATCCTTTGCTACTCATGTTGATCTCCCTAAGGAGAATTAGTTTAAATATCATCCTCCCATTGCATTTAAAGTAGTAGAACCTATTAAAGTTGAAGAAGAAACTATTACTTGTAATGTTGATCCTATTGTTCCTACTGCCTATATTGAGAAACCACCTTTTCCTATTAGAATAAAGGATCATGCTAAAGCTTCACCTGTGGTTCGTAAGAGTTATACTAGAACACCTACACCCCCTGAGCAAATTAAAGTTGAACCTAGTATTGCTATGGTTAAAGATCTCTTGGTTGATAATATTGAAGGGCATGTTATTTATTTCTGTGATGAAGCTGCTAGAATTGCTAAACCTAATACTAAAGATAAACATCGACCTGTGGTTGACATGACTATTGTTTCTGTTAAAACTGGATATCATTGTTATCATGGCTTATGTGATGTGAGTGCTATTGTGAGTGCAATTCCTTATTCCTTATATACAGAGATTATGAATGATATTGCACCTGCTGAGATAGAAGATATTGATGTTACTATTAAGCTTTCCAATAGAGATACTATATCAGCAATTGGGATTGTTTGAGATGTTGAAGTCTTGAGTGGGAAGATAAAATATCCCACTAATTTTCTTGTTCTTGCTTCCCCACAAGATAATTTTTGTCCCATTATATTTGGTAGACCTTTCTTGAATACTGTTAATGCTAAGATAGACTGCGAGAAAGATATTGTTATTGTTGGTTTAGGGGATATGTCTCATGATTTTAATTTGTATAAATTTCATAGACAACTCCATGATAAATAATTTCCTAGTAAGGATGAAATTATTAGTCTTGCTTCTATTGTCGTGCCTCCTACTGATCCTTTAGAACATATTTTCTAGACCATGAAAATGATATGTTTATGAATGAAAGAAGGGAAATAGTTGAAGTATTTTTAATCAAGGGCCTATTTTGAAACACAATTTGCATGTTGAAATCCTTGGGGATCTTCCTCCACCCAAGGGTGATCCTATGTTTGAACTTAAACAATTACCTGATACTTTGAAATATGCTTATCTCGATGAAAAGAAGATATATCATGTTATTATTAGTGCTAACCTTTCAGAGCATGAAGAAAAGAGATTATTAAAAACTTTGAAGAAGCACCGCGCTGCTATTGTTTATACTCTTGATGATCTTAAGGGCATTTGTCCCACTCTATGTCAGCAGAAAATTAATTTGGAAAATGATGCTAGACCAGTTGTTGATCACCAATGTCGGTTAAATCCTAAAATGAAAGAAGTGGTAAGAAATGAAATACTAAAGCTTCTAGAGGCAGGTATAATTTATCCAATTCCTGATAGTAAATGGGTAAGTCCCATTCATTGTGTCCCTAAGAAGGGAGGTATTACTGTTGTTCCTAATGATAAGAATGAATTGATTCCACAAAGAATTGTTACAGGAATAGAATGGTAATTGATTTTCGCAAATTGAATAAAGCTACTAGAAAAGATTGTTACCCTCTACCTTTTATTGATCAAATGCTAGAAAGACTATCCAAGCATACACATTTTTGCTTTCTAGATGGTTATTCTGGTTTCTCTCAAATACATGTGTCAAAAGATGATCAGGAGAAGACCACTTTTACTTGCCCTTTCGGTACCTTTGCTTATAGACATATGCCTTTTGTTCTATGCAATGCACCTGCTACCTTTCAAAGATGTATGACTTCTATATTCTCTGAATTTTGTGAAAAGTTTGTTGATGTTTTCGTGGATGATTTCTCTGTTTATGGAACTTCTTCTGATGATTGCTTAAGCAACCTTGATCGAGTTTTCAGAGATGTGAAGAAACTAATCTTGTATTGAATTGGGAGAAGTGCCACTTTATGGTTAATGAAGGTATTGTCTTGGAACATAAAATTTCTAAAAGATGTATTGAAGTTTATAAAGCTAAACTAGATGCTATTGAAAAGATGTCGTGTCCTAAAGATATCAAATGTATAAGAAGTTTCCTTGGTCATGTTGGTTTCTATAGGAGGTTTATTAAAGACTTCTCTAAAATTTCTATGCCTTGATACGTCTCCAACGTATCTATAATTTTTTATTGTTCCATGTTGTTATATTACATTCTTGGATGTTTTACAATCATTTTATAGTCATTTTATATCATTTTTTGGTACTAACTTATTGACATAGTGCCAAGTGCCAGTTGTTGTTTTCAGCATGTTTTTTACATCGCGGGAAATCAATATCAAACGGAGTCCAAACACAACGAAACTTTTTGTGGATTTTTTTTGGACCAGAAGACATCCAGTGGGCCAAAGAAGTATCGAAGAGGGAGCCCGAGCTGAGCACAAGACACCAGGGCATGCGTGGAGGCCTAGGCACGCCCTGGTGGGTTGTGCCAACCTCGGTGGCCTCCTAAACCGCCTCTTTGCTCTATAAATACCCCAATATTCTAGAAACCCTAGGGGAATCGACGAAAATCAATTCCAGCCGCCGCAAGTTCCAGAAACACCAGATACAATCTAGACACCATCACAGAGAGGTTCATCATGTACATTGGTGCCTCTCCGATGATGCGTGAGTAGTTCTTTGTAGACCTACAGGTCCATAGTAGTAGCTAGATGGCTTCCTCTCTCTCTCTTTTGATTCTCAATACAATGGTCTCTTGGAGATCCATATGATGTAACTCTTTTTACGGTGTTTATGTTGGGATCCAATGAACTTTGAGTTTATGATCAGATCTATCTTTTTATCCATGAAATTTATTTGAGTCTTCTTTTGATCTCTGATATGCATGATTTCTTATAGCCTCGTATTTCTTCTCTGATATTTGGGTTTTGTTTGGCCAACTTGATCTATTTATCTTGCAATGGGAAGAGGTGATTTGTGATGGGTTCAATCTTGCGGTGCTTGATCCCAGTTACAGAAGGGGAACCGATAGAAGGGGAAATTATATCCTACTTGTGGTGCATTATTCGGTATTAATTATGCTTAATGCTCGCTTATGAGATTTTTCGTTTCTTGGTTGGTCGCTTCTCAATCTTTTGCTAGCCTTCATTTTGCACTAAGTATGATCACTACTTGTGCATCCAAAATCCTTTCAACCAGCTTGCCACATGAGTCCACCATACCTACCTATATGCGGTATTTCTATGCCATTCTAAGCAAATTTGTATGTGCCATCTATAATTTTCAAAGTAAATTTCTCTTTTGTGTGCTCGTACCGCTCATGAAACGGTAGGGATGCCCAGTCCCGAAATGAAAAATGAAAAATTTCCATGCTAGATATGTTATTCTCACGATGAGTGTTTATTCACTTGTCATTGCACGATAGTAAGGCAAAGGTATTAGGGATGCCCAGTCCCGAAATGAAAAATGAATTTACTTCATGTTGTCAAATAATAAATTCCTTGGAAAGTGTTGGTATGGAAGGCACCCGTGGATACAGCTAGCCATGGAAAGTGAAAGTATGGTTGAAATGGAATAAACTTTAATTTCTGTTTGGGAACCGCCTATGATATATATAGCATGGAAAGTATTGGGAACTAATCGATCATTCTCGTTGACAGGAAAAGCATGCCTCCCAAAATGTTTTTATCTCTTTTTTGCTTTGAGCTCTGGCACCTCTACAAATCCCTATCTCCCTCTGTGAAGGGCCTTTCTTTTACTTTATGCAATTTTTATTTTTAATTTGAGTTTCCATCTTCTCTTATAAAGCACCAACTAAGGGACACTATGATCATACTTGAGCATTGGGTGTAGCTAATATGCGAGTGTGTTTCATGAATGGATCAATGATTGAGCATAATGGGGTAGGGATAACTTATTTTAGCATTGATATTTTGAAAGACATGGTTGCTTGTTGATATTCTTTAGTATTTAAGTCCCATGTCAAAACTAGACTATTGCATTGAACGATATAAGAAGTCCAAATGTCCATGCTACAAAGAAAAGAATATGTGATGACATGTTAGGCAGCATTCCACATCAAAAATTCTGTTTTTATCATTTACCTACTCGAGGATGAGCAGGAATTAAGCTTGGGGATGTTGATACGTCTCCAACATATCTATAATTTTTTATTGTTCCATGTTGTTATACTATCATTCTTGGATGTTTTACAATAATTTTATAGTCATTTTATATCATTTTTTGGTACTAACCTATTTACATAGTGCCAAGTGCCAGATGCTGTTTTATGCATGTTTTTTACATCATAGGAAATCAATATCAAACGGAGTCCAAACGCAGCGAAATTTTTTATGGATTTTTTGGACCAGAAGACATCCAGTGGGCCAAAGAAGTACGGAAGAGGGAGCCTGAGGTGAGCACAAGACACGAGGGCGCGCCTGGAGGCCCAGACGCACCCTGGTGGGTTGTGCCCACCTCGGTGGCCTCCCGAACCGCCTCTTTGATCTATAAATACCCAATATTCCAGAAACCCTAGGAGAGTCGACGAAAATCAATTGCAGCCGCCACAAGTTCCAGAAACACTAGATCTAATCTAGACACCATGATAGAGGGGTTCATCATGTCCATTAGTGCCTATCCGATGATGTGTGAGTAGTTCTTTGTAGACCTACGGGTCCGTAGTTTGTTGCTAGATGGCTTCCTCTCTCTCTTTTGATTATGAATACAATGGTATCTTGGAGATCCATATGATGTAAAAAAAATTATGATGTGTTTGTTGGCATCCGATGAACTTTGATTTTATGATCAACTCTATCTTTTTATCCATGAAAGTTATTTGAGTCTTCTTTGATCTCTTATATGCATGATTTCTTATAGCCTCATATTTCTTCTCCCATATTTGGGTTTTTTTTGGCCAACTTGATCTATTTATCTTCCAATGGGAAGAGGTGCTTTGTGATGGGTTTGATCTTATGGTGCTTGATCCCAGTGATAGAAGGGGAACCAACAAGTATGTATCATTGCCAATAAGGATGACAAGATGGGGTCTATTTCTATGTAAATAGATCTTGTCTATATCATGTCATCGTTCTTATTGCATTACTTCATTTCTCCATGAACTTAATACACTAGATGCATGCTGGATAGCGGTTGATGTGTGGAGTAACAGTAGTAGATGTAGGAAGGAGTCGGTCAACTAATCTTGGACGTAATGCCTATATAATGATCATTGCCTGGATATCGTCATGCTTATTTTAAGTTCTATCAATTGCCCAACAGTAATCGTTTACCCACTGCTTGCTATTTTTCTCGAGAGAAGCCACTAGTGAAACATACAGCCCCCGAGTCTCTTCTTTATCATATTTGCCTTTGCAATATATTTTTATTTGCTTTTATTTCAGATCTATTAAACCAAAAATACCTTGCTGCAATTTATTCTTATTTATTTTATCTCACATTCCCGCATGATCTATGTATCAATTTATTACAACTTTCTCATGTCCATTTGCCAATTTCTGGCGCCATTGCCCGAAAGGGATTAACAACCCCTTTAATACGCCAGGTTGCGAGTATTTGTTATTTGTGTGTAGGTGCCTTTCACGTAGTGTTGCATGGTTCTCCTACAGGTTCGATAACCTTGGTCTCATCACTGAGGGAAATACCTACCGTTGTTGTGCTGCATCATCCCTTCCTCTTTGGGGAAATACCGATGTAGTTCTAGTAGACATCATGCCTCTCACTAGTCTCTTGCAAAAAGATGTTCCTTTAGTTTTTGATGATGATTGTGTATAAGCATTTGAAATACTAAGAAAGCCTTGATTTCTGCACCTATTGTTCAACCACCTGATTGGAATTTACCCTTTGAAATTATGTGTGATGCTAGTGATTATGTTGTTGGTGTTGGTTTAGGACAAAGAGTTGATAAGAAATTAAATGTTATTCATTATGCTAGTAAAACTCTAGATAGCGCCCAAAGAAATTATGGTACTGCTGAAAAAGAATTGTTAGCAGTTGTTTTTGCTTGTGACAAGTTCAGATCTTATATTGTTGATTCCAAAGTGACTGTTCACACTGATCATGCTTCTATTATATATCTTATGGAAAAGAAAGATGCTAAACCTAGACTTATTAGATGGGTTCTGGTGTTACAAGAATTTGATTTGCATATTATTGATAAAAAGGGAGCTAAGAACCCCGTTGCAGACAATTTGTCTAGGTTAGAAAATGTTCTTGATGACCCACTGCCTATTGATGATAGATTTCCTGATGAGCAATTAGCTGACATAAATGCTTCCCGTAATGCTCCATGGTATGCTGATTATGCTAATTACATTGTTGCTAAATTTATACCGCCTAGTTTCACATACCAGCAAAGGAAAATGTTTTTCTATGACATAAATGTTTTTCTATGATTTAATACCAGCAAAGGAGTAGATGGTGTTATTAGATGTTGTGTACCTGAGCATCAATAGGGACAGATCCTACGCAAGTGCCACTCCAAGTCTTATGGAGGACGCCACGCTAGAGATAGAACTGCACATAAGGTATTGCAATTTGGTTTTTATTGGCCTACTCTTTTCAAGGATGCTCATAAGTTTTTTTTGTCTTGTGATGAATGCCAAAGAATTGGCAATATTAGTAGACGTCAGGAAATGCCTATGAATTATTCACTTGTTATTGAACCATTTAATGTTCTGGTTCCATAAAAATAAACAACGTTGAAGGCACAAATCCGAAGGTGGTAAACGGTCAAAGAATCAAACATTATAACTCAGGCACTCCCATAAATGTTGAGACCAATATAATTAATATCGTAACGCCGGAGGAGTACATAAGGGACACTTTCCAGAACGTTTTAGACTTCGAAAAGGAATAGGTATGTGGTATGATAAGTAAAACGACTCCAAAACATTTCCAATAGCAAATTTTCTCCGATTTGGAATATTTAAAAAATTAGGAAAATTAAAAGTAGTCCGAAAGAGATACAAGGCAACCACAAGGGTGGAGGATGCGCCCTACCCCCTAGGCGCGCCCACCATCCTTGTGGCCACCATGTGTGCCCTTCGGACTCCATTTTCTTGCACAATACTTCTTTTGGTCGGTAAAAATTCATTATATAATCTCCCGAAGGTTTTGACCACCGTACCACAACCAAATCTTCTATTCTTGTTTCGAGTTGTTTTTCTGACAGATCTAGACCACCATGACGTCTCTAAGCGCCCCCAAGGACAAGTTTTTCGAGAAGGTCATCAACCCCTACCTTCCGGAGGTGCTTCGACCCCCTCAAGCCATTGAGGTGCGTGAGGGGGTGCTGCATATCCGCGATGTTGAGGGGCCGAAGAAGACCGGAAGCATGGATACAAGACTCGAAGCAATGGAGCAACAAGTTTTCAAGTGCCAAGGGATGGTTGAATGTGGACTCAACGCCAATCACATGATGATCGTGGAGTTCAGCAACAATCACAAGCTGGATGCCAAGAACATCGGGGAGGCCATCTTCAAGCTTCATGAGAAAATCGAGCATCTCCAAGCCCAGATCTATGACCTACAAAATCAAAACTGTGAGTATGAATACAGATTTAAGAGGATGAGTTTGGCTGTAGATTTGAGGATCCTGGATACTTGTTCATCTTTCTATGATGGTGAGCCTATGCCTTGGAATATGGATCACAAGCCTACATCATCAACGACTCCATCATCACCCCCCCCCCGAAGAAAGAGACAAAAATACATGGGTATGGCCACTCCCCTTGGCAACTGCCAAGCTTGGGGGAGGTGTCCTGGTATCGTATCACCATCACACTTCTACCTTTATCGTTTTTCTTAGTTCGATCCTTTTGGTTATATCTTGATCTAGTAGAATAAAGTTTCAGCATGATCTAGCTTTGAGTTTTGTTTCGAATATATGTAATCGAGTTCGTGAGTTATATATAATAAAGAGTAGTTTTGAGTTGAGGGCTTTCCTTTCTTTCTATGATCTTGAAGGAATTAAATATAAGAAACAATAAAAGAAATATAAGGATCGTATAGAGATCTTATGGAGAGTAATGACTTCACATATAAAGAGTACGATGAATAAAAGTTGTTGAGAGTTGACAAACATAGTTTTGGTCATTGTCGCAATTAATAGGAAGTAATAAAGAAAGAGAGGCTTCACATATAAATATACTATCTTGGACATCTTTTGTAATTGTGAGCACTCATCAAAATATGACATGCTAAAATGTTGATGTTGGACAAGGAAGACAACATAATGGGTTATGATTTCTTACATCCAAATAGAAGTTATATTGGCATGGATCATCCAACATGTTGAGCTTGCCTTTTCCTCTCATGCTAGCCAAATTCTTTGCACCAAGTAGATACTACTTGTGCTTCCAAACATCCCTTAACCCAATTTTGCCATGAGAGTCCACCATACCTACCTATGGATTGAGTAAGATCCTTCAAGTAAGTTGTCATCAGTGCAAGCACTAAAAATTGCTCTCTAAATATGTATGATCTATTAGTGTGAAGAAAATAAGCTTTTATATGAACTTGTAATATGGAAGAAATAAAAGCGACGTACTACATAATAAAGGTCCTTATCACAAGCGGCAATATAAAGTGACGTTCTTTTGCATTAATATTTTGCTTCCCTCTGTGAAGGGCCTATCTTTTACTTTTATCTTCTACTCTTATACAAGAGTCATGGTGATCATCACCTTTCCTTTTACACTTTTCCTTTGGCAAGCACTATGTGTTGGAGAGATCCGGATATATATATATATATATATATATATATATATATATCCACTCGGATATAGGTTTTCATAAAGTATTATTGTTGACATTACCCTTGAGGTAAAAGGTTGGGAGGCGAAACTATAAGCCCCTATCTTTCTTTGTGTCTGATTGAAACTTTGTACCCATAAGTATCGTGTGAGTGTTAGCAATTGTGAAAGATTAAATGATAGTTGTGTATGTCGACTTGCTGAAAATCTCTTTAATTGACTCTTTTTGATGTTATGATAAATTGCAATTGCCTCAGTGACTGAGATCATAGTTTGTTAGTTTTCAGTAAACTTTCTGATTCATACTTTACCTTGTGAACGAATTGTTACTTTAGCATAAGAAATTATATGACAATATATGTTGCTGTCCTAAAGATGATCATGATGCCCTCATGTCCGTATTTTATTTTTATCGACACCTCTATCTCTAAACACGTGGACATATTTTTCGATATTGGCGTTCACTTGAGGACAAGCGAGGTCTAAGCTTGGGGGAGTTGATACGTCCATTTTGCATCATGCTTTTATATAAATATTTACTGCATTATGGGCTGTTATTACACATTATATCACAATACTTATTCCTTTTCTCTCTTATTTTGTAAGGTTTACATGAAGAGGGAGAATGCCGGCAGCTAGAATTTTCGACTGGAAAAGGAGCAAATATTAGACACCTATTCTGCACAACTCCAAAAGTCCTGAAACTTCACGAAGAATATTTTTGGAATATATCAAAAATATTGGGCGAAGAAAGCACCAGAGGGGGCCACCAGCCAGCCACAAGGGTGGAGGGCACGGCCCGTCCTTGTGGGCCCCCTAGCAGGCCTTCGACACCCATCTTCTGCTATATGGTGTGTTTTGACCTGGAAAAAATCAGAAGGAAGCTTTTGGGACGAAGCACCGTCGTCTCGAGGCGGAACCTGGGTAGAACCAATCTAGGGCTCCGGCGGAGCTGTTCTGCTAGGGAAGCATCCCTCCCGAAGGGGGAAATCAAAGTCATCTTCATCACCAACAATCCTCTCGTTGAGAGGGGGGTCAATCTCCATCGACATCTTCACCAGCACCATCGCCTATCAAACCCTAGTTCATCTCTTGTATCCGATCTTTGTCTCAAAACCTCAGATTGGTACATGTGGGTTGCTAGTAGTGTTGATTACTCCTTGTAGTTGATGCTAGTTGGTTTATCCAGTGGAAGATTATATTTTTAGATCCTTAATGATAATTAATACTCCTCTGATCTTGATCATGAATATACTTTGTGAGTATTTATGTTTGTTCCTGAGGACATGGGAGAAGTCTTGTTATAAGTAATCATGTGAATTTGGTATTCGTTCGATATTTTGATGAGATGTATATTGTCTCTCCTCTAGTGGTGTTATGTGAACGTTGACTACATGACACTTGCCATTATTTGGGCCTAGGGGAAGGCATTGGGAAGTAATAAGTAGATGATGGGTTGCTAGAGTGATAGAAGCTTAAACCCTAGTTTATGCGTTGCTTCGTAAGGGGCTGATTTGGATCCATATCTTTCATGCTATGGTTAGATTTATCTTAATTCTTCTTTCGTAGTTGCGGATGCTTGCGAGAGGGGTTAATCATAAGTGGGAGGCTTGTCCAAGGAAGGGAAGCACCCAACCACCGGTCCACCCACATATCAAATTATCAAAGTAACGAATGTGAATCATATGAGCATGATGAAAACTAACTTGACAACAATTCCCATGTGTCCTCAGGAGAGCTTTGCTTTATATAAGAGTTTGTCCAGGCTTGTCCTTCACTGCAAAAAGGATTGGGCCACCTTGTTGCACCTTGTTTACTTTTGTTACTTGTTACCCGTTACGAATTATCTTATCACACAACTATCTGTTACCCATAATTTCAGTGCTTGCAGAGAATACCTTGCTGAAAACCGCTTGTCATTTCCTTCTGCTCCTCGTTGGTGTGACGCCCCGAGACCGTTGCGCCAGGTGTCTTCCAGTTATTCTCCATTTTTGCCTTGTCATTCGCTTGCGTGTTGCATCTTACCATGTCATCATGTGCATTGCATCATCATGTTTTCAAACTTGGATCCGTCCGGGTCTCCACGTTCCTTCTGTTGTCCGTTTTGAGCCCGGACACACTTGCACGCGCCCGCGACATGTCCGAAATAATATCTTATAAGTGGCCGAAAAATGTTCTCGGAATGGATTGAAAGTTGGCATGCGGTGTTGTTATGTTGTCAGTAGGCCGCCTGCCAAGTTTCATCGCATTCGGAGTCCGTTTGACACCCCAACCGTAAAACTATAGCGGCAATATAGTCGGTCAAATGTCGGACATTTCGGTACCCGAAATTGCTGCCGGGCCTCTCCCTCTCTTCTCTCTCGCAGCCCCCGACCTTCTACACAGCCCGCTACCACCCTTTATCCCACCTACACGACCCATGCGTTTCGGACGTCCGATCATGATCAAATGGTCCGAAAATGGACTAGTTCCCCTAAGCTAGTCCTTCCTACCTATTTAAGCAACACCTTCCTTCCATTTGTGGCTAACCCTAGACCCTAGGCACACAAACTCCATCCAATCTCGAGCGCGCCGCCACCCACCTGATCTCCTCCTCGTTTTCCCCTCCTGCCTAATCCAATCCAGAGATCTCCACCCGTTGTGAGCCATCGGATTGAGGATCAAACGACCTAGTTCACCCCAAGCCCCACGCTCGCACCGCCCCATCCCTGCAGCCTCCTCCTTCCTCGGTCCCGAGCAGGAGAGCAGCCTGCCGGCCAGCCAGGCCATCGGAACTCCCTCCACCGTCGAGCACCGCAAGCAGATGAGTCACGCGCCCTCCCCATCTCTCCTTCCTTCGCCTGCCTTCTTCTCCCTTTTCCTCTGCTTCTCACTTTTCCCACTCCATCTCTCGCAGGAGCACCCAGCCGGAGCCCCGCAACCTGACGCCGCCAGTTCCTTGAAGCTGACGTGCCCCATCTCGGCCCACATCCGGTCGACCTTGAGTCCCTCAACCCGTTCCCTCCTACCTCGTCGCCGGACCCATGCCATGGCCGCCGCCAAGTTCATCGGGACGCCGCTGCCTCCCAACACCCGGATCGAGACCAGATGAGCCGCCATGCCGGATCCCTGCGCCCTGGACCTCCCCGGCCCTGCCTCGCGATCCGCCGCCGACCTCCGTTCGCCTACATGCCGTCCCCGTCGTCAAATGATGTAGGCGTCGTCGCGTCCCTGCTTCCTCTGCCTCGAGGACGAGCCAGGCGCGCCCCGCGTTGACCCACTGAGTTGAACGTGCCAGTGCACGCGTCGAACCGCTTCCTTCCTGGGCCACAGCAGCCTCCCAAGGCCCATGCCAGATCCGGCCTCCCGAGCCGGCCCACTCCTACACTGAACCGGGCCAAAGCCCATGGGTGAGGCCACCCCCAGCGCCTCCTTTTTTCTAAGCTGTTTGGGCTAGACAGATTCGGCCTGAGCCACTATTTTTTTCCATGGACGATTTCCTAATTTTCCAGTGTTTTACAGATTTGCAGAGAACCCCCTAGACTTCATGCATTTAATAACTCACAATCTATGCAGCATATGTAAAAACCTTATATATGATAAATGCTTAGATTTTCACCTAGATTTATAATGTCCAACTTTCATCCATGTTTGAAATGTTTAAATAGTTGTTTGCTTTAATTTGCCCCTATGCCATGTTAAAATGATTTAATTCATAACTAAATAACCGTAGCTCCAAACTTAACAAACTTTATATGTAAATGGGGTAGAAAAATGCCTAGTTTAACATGGTGGCATCACTTTGCATGTTTAACAACTCTAAAATATGCTTTAGGGCAGAACAGTACCAAATCTAATATATGCCCATGAGGATTTTTTCCGGACTGGTTGCTTGTTGTTCCAGCCTCATTTAAACTTGCCTAGATAGGTAGTTTTTATTTGTTTCACCCCTTGCCATGTTAAGAACATTTAATATTGTTGGGTACATAAAACGAGATCGAACTAAATAAGTCACGTGGTGTTTCGTCAATATGCAACGGAGTTGCATATTGAGCTCCACTTAATTTGTAGGATTGCTTGTGCACTTTGCCATGCCATCCTTCATTAAACCGGGCATGCATCATACTTGGTTGTGCATCATGCCTTGTTGATGTGATGGTTGTTTGCTATGTTGTTTGCTTCTTTCCAGTGTTTCTTCTTCGGGTTAGTTCTGATAATGTCGCGTTTGTGAGGATCCGTTTGACTATGTCCGTTTGTCTTCTTCATGGACTCGTTCTTCGTCCTTGCGACATCTCAGGCAACATGACCATACCCTCGAAATCACTTCTATCTTTGATTTGCTAGTTGCTTGCTCTATTGCCATGCCATGATACCTACCACTTGCTATTTCATGCCTCCCATATTGGCATGTCAAGGCTCTAACCCACCTTTCCTAGCAAACCGTTGTTTGGCTCTGTTACCGCTTTGCTCAACCCCTCTTATAGCGTTGCTAGTTGCAGGTGAAGATGAAGCTTGTTCCATGTTGGAACATGGTTATGTTGGGATATCACAATATCTCTTATTTAATTAAAGTCTATATACTTGGTAAATGGTGGAAGGCTCGGCCTTATGCCTGGTGTTTTGTTCCACTCTTGCCGCCCTAGTTTCCGTCATACCGGTGTTATGTTCCTTGATTTTCTGTTCCTTACATGATTGGGTGTTATGGGAACCCCTTGACAGTTCACTTTGAATAAAACTCCTCCAGCAAGGCCCAACCTTGGTTTTACCATTTGCCTCACCACCACCTACTTTTCCCTTGGGAGTCACGCTCTCGAGGGTCATCTTTATTTTAACCCCCCCCCCCCGGGCTAGTGCTTGTCTAAGTGTTGGTCCGAACCTGTCAGCCGCCGGTGGCCACCAGGGGCAACTCTAGGTTGGTCTACCGGAATCTCAGACAATCCAATGTTGCCCTAAGAACGAGATATGTGCAGATCCTATCAGGATGTCGGCGCATCACGCGGTCTTGCTGGTCTTGTTTTACCATTGTCGAAATGTCTTGTAACCGGGATTCCGAGACTGATTGGGTGTTCTCGGGAGAAGGAATATCCTTTGTTGACCGTGAGAGCTTGTGATGGGCTAAGTTGGGACACCCCTGCTGGGTTTGAACTTTCGAAAGCTGTGCCCGCGGTTATGGGCAGATGGGAATTTGTTAATGTCCGGTTGTAGAGAACTTGAAACTTAACTCAATTAAAATGCATCCACCGCATGTGTAGTCGTGATGGTCTCTTCTCGGCGGAGTCCGGTAAGTGAACACGGTTCTTGTGTTATGCTTGAACGTAAGTAGTTTCAGGATCACTTCTTGATCACTTCTAGTTTCTCGACCGTGCGTTGCTTCTCTTCTCGCTCTCTTTTGCGTAAGTTAGCCACCATATATGCTTAGTGCTTTGCAGCAGATCCACCTCACTACCTCATGCTACCCATAAGCTTAAATAGTCTTGATCTCACGGGTGTGAGATTGATTAGTCCTCGTGACTCACAGATACTTCCAAATAGTTGCAGGTGCCGATGATGCCAGTGCAGATGACGCAACCGAGCTCAAGTGGGAGCTCGTTGAAGATCGTGTTCGTTATGTTGTTTCGTTTCCAGTTGATCAGCAGTGGATCCCAGTTGGGATGATCGGGGATCTAGCAATTGGGGTTGTCTTCTTTTATTTTGGTTCCGTAGTCGGACCTTGATTGTACTCTGGATGATGTATGTTTAACTTGTAATTGTGTGAAGTGGCTATTGTAAGCCAACTCTTTATACATTCCTTATTCATTACATGGGATTGTGTGAAGATTACCCCTCTTGCAACAAACCTACCATGCGACTATGCCTCTAAGTCGTGCCCCGACACATGGGAGATATAGCCGCATTGTGGGTGTTACAAGTTGGTAATCAGAGCCTTCCCCAACTTAAGAACCCCCTGCTTGATCGAATCGCTAACGTTGTTGAGTCTAGAACAAATGTTTTGAGTCTTAGGATTATATATATCGGAGAGTAGGATTCTTTTTACCCCTCAGCCCCTTCGTCGCTCTAGTGAGGCCTCCTGACGAAGAAGTTTTGACTTTTCTCTCCTCAAATTTCATGATTTTTTTAGGATCACGCGGGTATCTTGGAATCGTTTCGATGGTTTTGTGACGAGAACATTGTTCTTGGTGCCTCCTGACATTTAGGGGTTGTGGCAGTGTCCCGGGGAGTTGAGCTCCGAGGTGTTGTCGTCACAATTTTATCGTTGCAGTTCTGGAATACCTGAGTTCTCCGACATCGAAAATCTCTTTTTATGCAGTTGTTGGTGAGATAACCTCGACGCCACCCAGTACTGGGCGGGAGTTCAGGAGTATTGCCATAACTTGTATAATGGATGCTTTTCGAAGGTTGAGGTACACGATTTCCGAAGGTTTCTTGGTTATGTGTTGAAGGATGGATACAACTGGATGTAGGATTTGCTAGTTTTGGGTGAGATATTATGCGTCCCCTGTATCCCCGACACCTGATTGCATAACCAAAAAGATTCAGGAGTTTATAAGTGGGAATTCAAGTATATTGTAGGATATCTTTCCAACAGACACGTGATACGACATGGGACCTATCATATGTTTGTTTCCGGCTTATTCTGCAAGCCAATCCTTTGTTTTATTTTTTAGTTGTGGTATTCGAGTTGCTTCAATGTCAAGTGTTGATTCCATACCTTCACTAAAAGGTGTTCTCATATTTCTATGTGGATGCTAATCCTTCGTGATCATCGATATTTTCATGTCAATCCTTTCCAACCGGTGTGCTCCTCTTCAAGTGGATCCAATCATTTCAACATTTCGCAAGATCACCTCTCGGTTTTCCCAACGTTGTTTGTTTCATCCGTCCCCAAGTTGCTTTTGTTTTTCCCACCCTCCCCCCTGTTTCTTTAAGGACTCGGATTTCTTAATCAACTATCCATCTTATTGATGGGAAGCCTCTTCATTCCTTTCCGTCAATATTCTTATCCGGTGATTCTCAGGAAGATACTAAGGAAGCTACAAGTTCATTATTCTTCGTTCCCTATTCTTCTTCGATGGATTAAATTCAAGCTTAGTCGATCATATCTTTTCCTCATTTCAAATGTTTTTCTCATACCGGTGCACCTCGTAATAGTTCACTTCTTGTTATTCATTTGTTTCGAAGTGCTGAAGTTATCTCAGAAGATTCGTGTTTTCATTCCTAACCCGTTCAAGATATCTCGAGGTTGTTATCTCATTCAAGCCGTTTAATCCAACCGGTGCAATCTCCCTTTCAAGTAATTGTTCAACGGTGTTTCTTTTGAGTGGGCCCTAACCCACAGGTCTTTCCCAGGATCTTACCTGACTCTTCTTCTTCCCGGAGTTACTCTCAAATTCATTTCAAAGTTTGACGTAAGGATGAGTTATCATCAGTCAAATGATTTCTCCAAGATCTTTCAAATTCTTTGCATCGTTGGTTCAACCTTTCTATCTCTCGTCGTCCTTCTCGGATTTTGAAGACCGAAGAAGAGTTTTTCCTTCAAATCTTATTCGTCCTCTCAAAGATTCATGGTGCTAGCTTTATGCCATCCTCTCATAATTGTTTTCAAATTGTGAGAATTCTTTTCACCCATCCGGAGCAATTCAAGATTTTTTTTCAGTTTGATTCTCCGAAGGCCATCATTTCGGGTTTATTCATTCTCGGCTTTCAGCTCTCTTTCTCTAAATCTTACTGGTGCATTGCTCAAACATCCTCTATTCAGTTCATGATCTCTTCCTTCACTTGTGTCTAAATTCTCTCAAGCATCTTCGTTCATTTCCTAATTCTTCTCGGTGTTTATTTATCTTTTCTTCATTCATTTTCAATTCTTACAATGGGTTGTTAAAGGTTCCTCTTCATACGTTATCATTTGTTCTTTCCAATCTTACCGGCAGATTGTTGAAGTCTTTTCTCAGGATTGTGCGATATCTCTCTTAATCCTTTCTACGAGAATAAGTAGTATGCCAATTCCATGCTTGTCATCGATCTAAATTGATGAAGGATAAGCATAATGTAATTCTTATTCTTGTTTCACCCAAGTGATTAATTCCTTATTCCGGAGGCTCATCAAATTCTCGGTTTGAATTGTTTCATCTTTCCTTTTCCCGGAGTTCCAAGCTCTCTCAATTATATCATCACGAAGATCCATCTAAATCATTACAAGGCTTCACCTTGTGTTTTCAACTTCTCTTTCTTTTTATCATCATTTTGTTACCGGAGTTCTTCGAGAGTTTCTTCATGGTGGTTCATCAAGGATTCCTTTCATTCTTCAATTGTCCTCAAGTTTTATCTGAAGCTATGATCCGCCAAGCTATACTCTCAAGTAAACATGGTGTTCAACACATGTCTTGTTTTGAGGGGTTCAAGCATTCTTCATCTTGCATTCCGAAGTGCATTTCCTTCTACCTTATCTTTTCAAGTGGTGTTATGTCATTCTTGACAATTTCTTTCATGTTTCATGATTCGCAAGTTGTCAAGAATGAGGTATTTAAACCCATCACTTTCTTCCATGGAGTTATCTTGGTATAGTTTTAACCCAAAAGCTTTCATTGGGAATGTTGCTCCTTGTGGTGGTTACCATGACCCAAGTTCTTCATTTATCCTCCTGGTGAAATAAGTTTCTAGTCTCCTTGTTGATATCGGTCCAATCTATTGTTTCCGTTAGTGGCAGAATTTCACCTCATAATTTTGAGATGTTTTCCATAAGCCCACTACAAGCTTATTCGTTTCATTGTTGGTTTTCCAACAATTCCGTTTTAACTTTCTTGGAAGGGTGCTCTCCAAGCTCAGTTGTGGCAGAAGTTGACATTTTCTTCTCCATTTTGTTATTCCAATGATTTATCTTCTACTCTTCCTTCCGGAGGCATTGTGATGTTGCTCTCTTCGACCCATTTTTTTTCAAGTTCATGTTGAATTCTTTCCATTCAGTCGGAGTGTTGTCCAAATTATATCATTATATTTTTCCTTCTCTATCTTGTTTTAACCGAAGTGTCGGAGTAATTGGACATGGATACCCCGAAGACGACGAGACAAGAATTCAAGACATCGGGGCTAGCAAAGCCCATCAGTCCAACTACCTGGCCGGCGGCTGACTGCTGGCTGCCGACTGCTCCACCAGGCCGACTACTGGCTGCTGACTGCTCCACCAGGCCGACTGCTGGCTGCCGACTGCTGGCTGCTAACTGCTCCACCAGGCTGACTGCTGGCTGCTGACTGCTCCACCCGGCCGACTGCTAGCTGCCGACTGCTCCACCAAGCCGACTGCTGGTTGCCGACTCCTCCACCAGGCCGACTGCTGGCTGCCGACTCCTCCGCCAGGCCGACTGCCCGAAGTCAACTGCAGCCTGACAAGACACCGATGGGACAACCATACCGCGACGTCATCTACAGTGTATTGTGTCCCCTGGGTACTGATTTATAAAGTACCCCAGGAGACAAGCATGACATGCACCATGCCACTAGCCATGCCTACATAGCTTGGCTTGTAAGCTACCCAAGGTAGCTTACAACCAAAGCTACCACCCATGCCAACTCCTATATATATATAGGCACACATCCATCCATCAGGGGATGGATACACTCATGCACACACACACAAGCTAGCTAGCTAGCAAGAGAGCTAGCTAGCAATCCACCCATCCACTCCTACGGGCAAGCATGCCCAAGCACACCCATTCGGCCAAGAGCAACGGCGACCATGCCACATGCATATACGAGGCCAGATGCCTATGGCACTGACCTCAGATGCAGCTCCAGGAGCACTCTGTACCAGATATACCACATATACTCAGACATGCAGGAGTAGGGGTGTTATCTCTCCGGAGAGCCCCGAACCTGGGTAAACTAGCGCGTGCTACTCGCATACCCGTCCCTGGACATTCTGGCAGCAGTCTTACCCTCACACAAAGCCACCTTGTGGCATATGTCGTTTCGCACCCCCCCCCCCGTGAGAATACCACGACATTTGGCGCCCACCGTGGGGCGGTACTATGTGTAACACCCTCGATGCGACTATAGCTCCCACGTGTCGAGGCACGACTTAGAGACATAATCGCATTGAAGGCATATGTCACAAGTTAGGCAATCTTCACAACATCCCATGTAATATAAATAATAAAGGGGAGATAACATAGTTGGCTTACACTCGCCACGTCAATCAAGTACATAAATAACATTACATCAACCAAACACTCATGGCCCGACTACGCGCGCCAAAATAAAAGAGAACCCAACATGCGACAACGGTCCCGTTCACCCCCAACTGGGCACCACTACTAATCATCGGGAAAGGAAACATAGTAACGTTGAGAGTCTTCGTCGAACTCCCACTTGAGCTCATACGCGTCTCCTGGAGCGGAATCATCAGGCCCTACATCTGGTGTAATAGTAATCTGTGAGCCACAGGGACTCAGCAATCTCGTACCCTCGCGATCAAGACTATTTGAGCTTATAGGTATGGCAAGGTAAATATAAGTGGAGCTGTAGCAAGCGACTAGCAAGTATGGTGGCTAACTTATTCGCAAAAGAGAGTGAGAAGAGGAGGCAAAGCGCGAGTGAGAAACTAGAGAGCAACCTGCGCAAACATTACTCCAACACCGTGTCCACTTCCCGAAATCTGCCGAGAAGAGGCCATCACGGTAACACACTCAGTTGATTCATTTTAGTTAAGTTAAGGTTCAAGTTATCTACAACCGGACATTAACAAATTCCCATCTGCCCATAACCACGGGCACGGCTTTTGAAAGTTCAAATCCCTGCAGGGGAGTCCCAACTTAGCCCATGACAAGCTCTCACGGTCAACGATGGAATAGACCTCCTCCCAAGACGTTCCGATCAGACTCGGTATCTCGGTAATTCAAGACACTTCGACAGGTTAAAACAAGACCAGCAACACCGCCTGAATGTGCCGACAAATCCCGATAGGAGCTGCACATATCTCTATCTCAAGGCACAATCGGATAAGCAATCCGTACAACTAAAACCAGCCCTCGAGTTTCCCCGAGGTGGCGCTGCAAGGGGCTCTAGGTTGGACCAACACTCAAAGGAGCACTAGCCCGGGGGGGTTAAAATAAAGATGACCCTTGAGTATGTAGAACCCAAGGGAAAGAAAAGGCTAGGTGGAAAATGGTAAAACCAAGGTTGGGCATTGCTGGAAAAGCTTTAATCAAGGCGAACTATCAAGGGGTTCCCATTATAACCCAACCGCGTAAGGAACGCAAAATCCGGGAACATAACACCGATATGACGGAAACTAGGGCGGCAAGAGTGGAACAAAACACTAGGCGAGAGGCCGAGCCTTCCACCCTTTACAAAGTATATAGATGCATTAAGATAAGATAGCAATATAATGATATCCCAACAAGTAAATAAATGTTCCAACAAGGAACGGCCTCCAATCTTCACCTGCAACTAGCAACGCTATAAGAGGGGCTGAGCAAAGCGGTAACATAGGACAATGGAGGGTTAGAGGTTTGACATGGCAATTTGGGAGGCTTGCAATCAAGTGGTAGGCATCATAGCAATGGCATAGCAAAAGAGCGAGCAAACTAGCATGGCAAAGATAGTGGTGATTTCGAGGGTATGATCATCTTGCCTGCACAGTTGTCAGAGTTGACTGGATCCTCGAAAGAAAACTCAACGGGCTCCTCGTTAGCGAACTCGTCTCCTGGCTCTACCTAAACAAGACAAACAAGAAACAAGGATACAATCAACCACGTGCAAACTCAAACAACGCAATGCAAAGATCGTATGCTATGCGGGATGCGATGCGGGATGCGAAATGCAAGATATGACAGGAAATGCATGAACCTGGCCTCAACTTGTAAATCCAAGTGTGCCACTAAAAAGATGAGATGAAATCGCTTGAAAACGATATAAAGAACGCCGGAATCGGAGTTACGGTTTGGAAATGGCAAGCGATTCAAAAATGACACCGGTCTGCGATTTACAGCAAGTATGCATCTAAATGCAACGAAATGAACATGCTATAACACCCAAACATGGCAACAAAATACATGGCAGGGATGCACACAAGATGCTGAACAAAAGTCTAGCACTGTGCTACGGCCAATTCATCCATTAACAGGTTCAAACAAGCATGGCAAAAATGCATATGACAAACAGATCTCAGACTTAGTGAAATTAACACTTGTCTGGAATTTCAGATGAGGTAGCACTCTTCGGAGCAACAAAACTACATGCTACAGGACCTGATCATGGCAAAGTAAAGCATGGCATGGAGCTACTCAAAGATCTTAACAAAAGTCCCTTAGTGACCTTGAGCCAAAAGGGATCGGAAAATACAATTGCAAGCATGTGAACATAGCAAAAACATAATCAGTTTTCAGACTTAGTGAAAACTGGCACATGCTGAAATATAACTCAAGTAGGCATGTTTACGAGCTCGATGCACTCACTACGGTGCAAGTCATGGCAAGACAAGCATACATCTATCAAGAACACACAAAATTCAAGCTAGACATGGCAAGAACGATAGCATAGCATGCACGGATCAACTACAACATCATCGGCAAAATTGCAAACAAGTTGACAATCTGCCCAGATTCACAAAGTAGAAAAAGTAGAGCTCGATTGACTCAAGCTAGGGTGCTCCATAATTGCAAACAAAGACATGGATGGATAAAGCACTACAATATTAACAAAACATCCTTACTGATCATCCTCAAAAGAGGCACGGATCATTAGGAAACAACATGAACATATGGCATCATGAGATAAACAGCTCCAGGACTTAGTGAAATTGCTAAGTCCCTGAAAACAGAATTAGCAAGTGCACCACTTTGCAAGCTTGCACAAGTCACCACACACATCCTAAAAATACATGGATTTCACCTCTGGAAAGATGAAAAAACCCTTAACAAAACACATGTAGAGCATCAGGGCATAGCATGCACACATTAATCATGGCAAAAATGACAAAAGTGCTAAACGGAGTAGCAGATCTGACAATTAACTCAAGTAGCCCTCTTCTAACAGCATTTCAGGCATCAAGATGAACTCAAATAAAAATGATGCAATGGAATGAAACGATGTACTCTCTGAGATGAACATTTTGATACGCTATATGCATGAATCGGAGCTACGGATGCAAAGTTACGGAGCCGTGAACATGGCAACTTGGATCTGAGAATATCAGGGACTTAGAAGAAAATTTGACCTAGGGTTTACTGTTCACGGATCCGGATCCAGGTCGGCGTACGGATCGAGGTTGACCAGGGCACGCACTCCGGCGAGGCGACGGCGGCCGGGGTCAACGGGGAAGGACGGCGGAGGGCGGCGAGGTGGCGCGGATGTGGCGAGGCGGCGGAGGCGGCGCTCGTCGCCGGCGTGGAGAGGCGGCGGCGTGCGGCGGCTCGTCAATGGGGAGGACGGCGCGGCGGGGCGGCGCCGGACTGAGGAG
>NC_041384.1:249057351-249059495 GCF_002162155.2 Triticum dicoccoides | reverse complement strand
ACGTGGCAGGACGCCACTGGTGCGGGGGCGGCGGCGCGGAGTGTCCGGCGCGGGCGGACAATGTCCGGCGTGTCGGAGGGGATTTTTAGGGTTTCGGGGGGAGAAAGATCCGGATTTGGAGGGGGTGTATATATAGGCATAGAGGGAGCTAGGAGAGTCCAAATGAGGTGCGGTTTTCGGCCACGCGATCGTGATCAAACACTCTAGATGATGGAGCAGAGTTAGGTGGGTTTTTGGGCCAAATTGGAGGGGTGTTGGGCTGCAACACACACGAGGCCTTTTCGGTCCCTCGGTTAACCGTTGGAGTATCAAACGAAGTCCAAATGGTACGAAACTTGACAGGCGGTCTACCGGTAGTAAACAAAGGCCGCTTGACAAGTCTCGGTCCAATACGGAAATGTTTTATCCCCACACACGAAAGAAAGCTAGAAATAACCACCGGAGGAGAACGAAGCGCCGAAATGCAAAACGGACAACGGGAAAAATGTTCGAATGCATGAGACGAACACGTATGCAAATGCAATGCACATGATGACATGATATGAGATGCATGACAACGACAATAACACACGGAGACAAAAACCCGAACACAAGAAAATAAATTAACTTAACGTCGGAAACGGCAAGAGTTGGAGTACGAATTGGGAAAGTTATATCCGGGGTGTTACACTATGCTACCGCGCTGCTGGTGGTTTCGCAGTCCGGGCGGGACCATCTTCGTCATATCCGCCGCGACGTCACCGTCGTCTCTCCGGTAGCGCTCGGGGGCTCGACATCGACACGCCCCCGGAGCGGCCGCGAGGGGCGGCGCGTCCTTGCTGTCGGCATCGCCATCTTCATCATCACCGCGACGTCGCCACCTCTCCGGCGCCGGTCGAGGGCTCGACATCAGCACGCCCATGGCGCTTCCGTGAGGGGCGGTGCGTCTTCGTCATCACCATCGCAACACCGGCTGTCCGTTTGCGCGCGCCGCGCACGGGGCCTTGCTTTGGTCGGCTGTGTCCCTCCACGCGCCGCTCGCGCCTGCTCCCCTCCGCATTGTGCCTTGCTCCGGCCGAAGCACGCATTTTCCACTCCATACCATCTACAAGCTAGCTAGATGCTAGTCAATAATGATCAAACCATTAGCCAAACACACAAGTCGGAGACAATGGTTTATCTTGTGCTGTGCCTCGAGCACCTCCGGTCGGCCTCGACACCAAGCGCCTTTTCCACGCGCGTCATGCTCGCTGCCCGAGCGCTGCTACTCCCTCCAATGCCGCTGCCACTAGCTCTTACTACTTTCAGTGTCGCTTGCCCGAGCGTAGTTGCTAGCCCTGCTTGTTGAACGCTCGTGTTCCCTGCTGCCTCTGCTTTGCTGTTGCCTGATCGGCTTCGCGTGCGCGCACCTCACCAACGCCGTGCAGCGGCTCCCGACACCGCGTGCCCCGCCGGCGCGCCGCGCCTGGCTCCTCCGCAGCAAGATTCTCGCTAGCCGGTGCGCTGCCGCTCTTCTCTCTCACCTTGCTTGCTCGCAGCCAGGGGAGGAGCCCCTCTCGCCGTGCCTGCACCCTGCTCCTCGCCCGAGCACAAGCGGCGGCCGCGCGCCCGCGCTTCGCCGGCCCGCCTCAGCTCTGCTCCCGCGGCCCCGTCCCCTTGCACCCATGCGCGGCGGCCCCAACCCACCGTTGGCGCCTGCACCTCTCGCGGCTGGCTGCAACACACCCGCGTGCCGGCCTCGCCGGCCGCGCCGCACCCAACCTGCTCCGCTGCGCCGACCTCTGCCTAGCTCTGCAGCCGCCCGCTGCCTCCTTCACGCCTGCAGGCCGGCCGGCTCCCCCGGCCCCGCTTGCATCTAGCACCCCGCGCAGGCGCGTGCCCGCGCTGCTGCAGGTCACCGGCACTCCGCCTGCGCTGCTCCTGCACTTGTCTGCCAGGTCGCCGGGAGCCGATCTCCCCCGTGCCAGTTCGGCCACAAGCACACGCGGCCCCGCCCGTGGCCGGCCCGCCCCGCTGTCTATGCCATGCCTACCTCCGCCCACGCGCGCGCGCACGGGACCAGGCACCTAGCCTCCTGCTCCGCTCCTCCTCTGTGCCCGCTGCTGGCCGCGCACCCGCCGCCTCCCGGCAGCCGGCCACCCGCGGCGCCCGCCTGCTCACCTCCC
>NC_041384.1:249045707-249056439 GCF_002162155.2 Triticum dicoccoides | reverse complement strand
GCCACGCCGGCCTCCCGCACCAGGTCCGGCCTCCGCGCACGCTGGCTTGCCGCCCCAGCCGGCTCCGCGCACCGGGTCCGCGACGTCCCGCGCCACCCGTGCCTTCGCCTCCAGCCGACCCCTGCTGGACCTTGCTGCGGTCCCCTGGTCGGCTGGAGAAAAGAAGGAAGAGAAGTCAGAGGAAAAAAGTGAGAGATATGGCCGGTTGGAGAAAAAGTCAACAGCCGGTCGCTCAGAAAAAAGGTGTCCATCCGGCTGCCCGAGGCCGGCTGAAGAAAAGACCGGGTGCCCATAGCTAACTGAAAGCGCAAAAAAAAGGGTCCGGCTGAGCAGTCTGCAGTCTAGCCGACTGCTGTGGTCGACCGCCCACATCGCCTCTCGGCCGACTGGTTAGTCTGTCCGCTTCGCTGCCTGGCCGACCAACGAGCCGGTCTGCCTTCGCATCACTGGAAAAGAGAAGAAAAAATGAAGAGCTGTGTCAGACTGCTCAAGGTCGGCTAGGACAAAGAGAAGAAAAAAAAAGCATCCGTCTGTCCGTCCGCCTGCTTCGCCACTCGGACGGTCAGACGTGACCCGCGCTGCCGACTGTGCCGAGCCGGCTGGACAGCCTCCTGCTCCGACGACACACCCAGTGGGTACGCTGACGCGCCCCCGCGAAGAAAGAGAAGACAAAGTAGTTGCCGGGAGAACCGGCCCGACGGCTCAACAGTCGGCCCAGATCTTGGGGGCTACACCCAGCGGGTGCGCTGACGCGCCCCCGCGAAGAAGATGACAAAGTAGTTGCTGGGAGATCCGGCCCGACTGCTCAGCAGTCGACCCACATCTCGGGGGCTACACCCGGCGGGTGCGCTGACGCGCCCCCACGAAGAAGAAGACAAAGTAGTTACCGAGAGATCCGGCCCGACTACTCAGCAGTCAGCCCGAATCACGGGGGCTACACCCAGCGGGTGCGCTGACGCGCCCCCGCGAAGATTGCAGACAAGAGAAGAATTTTGTCTGGCTCCGAGCAGCTGGCAGAAGAGAAAAAGAAGAAGATAGGTGCTGCAAGATGCATCGTCCGCCTGGCCGGTCGAGCCTGACCGGTCGGGACCCCTTCGAGCACCCGGAGGCTCAACCTCCGTCTCGACTACACGAAAATCAGTGTGAGTTCCTCACCTGCATATTTTTTGCACAACGCAATCACGGATAACCCCGAGCGATGCTCGGGGGCTGTCTCCGCATTTTAGTACAGTTGCATCACTGTTCCCCCCGGCGCCAGCCAGAGTTGGCTCGGGGGCCGGCCGCTTGGCCTGAGACTTTAGTCCCCGTAGACGGCTTAGTACCGTGCACGGTACCAAAGGCCCACTCTTAGTCACAGATCGCAGAGCGGCTGTCCGACTAGCAAGAGTGAACCTTGGAGGCCATCCACGCGAAAAACGTCCGGGAAGAAAAACACTTCGGGCGACCCGACCGTTTCCTTTATAAGTATTTGCTCGGTTAAATCCACTCCCAGAGTCTGAGTACTGTACACTCCACTTTGCGTCCCACTCTCAGCCACAGACCGTAGAGCGGCTGTCCGACGAGCGAGAGCACAAGCCAAAAAGTGGAGGGAACACGAAAAAGATTGAAGGGGGCTCGAATGAAACCAAGTCGGCACCCTCCGCATAAAACTTGGAATGCTAAAAGCAAACATTTGATATATCTGCGTGGACTAACTTTGTCTTTTTTATGATCATTTCCATGAACACTCGCCAAAAAACCTCCACTCAACTTTGCCAAGTTGCCCGAAGGCTTGGGGGCTACTGTCGGAGTAATTGGACACGGATACCCCAAAGACGGCGAGACAAGAATTCAAGACATCGGGGCTAGCAAAGCCCCTCAGTCCAACTACCTGGCCGGCGGCTGACTGCTGGCTGCTGACTGCTCCACCAGGCCGACTGCTGGCTGCCGACTGCTGGCTGCTGACTGCTCCACCAGGCCGACTGCTGGCTGCCGACTGCTGGCTACCGACTGCTGGCTGCTGACTGCTCCACCCGGCCGACTGCTGGCTGCTGACTGCTCCACCAGGCCGACTGCTGGTTGCCGACTCCTCCATCAGGCCGACTGCTGGCTGCCGACTCCTCCGCCAGGCCGACTGCCCGAAGTCAACTACAGCCTGACGAGAACGATCATACCGCGACATCATCTACAGTGTATTGTGTCTCCTGGGTACTGATTTATAAAGTACCCCAGGGGACAAGCATGACATGCACCATGCCACTAGCCATGCCTACATAGCTTGGCTTGTAAGCTACCCAAGGTAGCTTACAACCAAAGCCACTACCACCCATGCCAACTCCTATATATAGGCACACATCCATCCATCAGGGGATGGATACACTCACGCACACACACACAAGCTAGCTAGCTAGCTAGCAAGAGAGCTGGCTAGCAATCCATCCATCCACTCCTACAGGCAAGCATGCCCAAGCACACCCATTCGGCCAAGAGCAACGGCCACCATGCCACATGCATATACGAGGCCAGATGCCTATGGCACTGACCTCAGATACAACTCCAGGAGCACTCTGTACCAGATATACCACATATACTCAGACATGCAGGAGTAGGGGTGTTATCTCTCCGGAGAGCCCCGAACTTGGGTAAACTAGTGCGTGCTGCTCGCATACCCGTCCCTAGACATTCCGGCAGCAGTCTTACCCTCACACGAAGCCACCTTGTGGCATATGTCGTTTCGCACCCCCCATGAGAATACCATGACACGGAGTGTTGTCGTAATCGATATTTATCGTTCCTTGTACATCTCGTTTCAACCGGAGTGGTTGCATGTACTTCTTGTCCATTGTAACACTTTTCTTATGTCTTTCAACCTACAAGGTTCTAGTAATGTTCCTTGTTCCTCTTTTCTAACGGAGTGTTTTCAACTTTGTAAATCTTCGTTGTTTTCTTTCTTTCAATTCGTTCAACCTCGCAAGGTTCTTTGGTTTCACTCAATTGTCAAAGAAGCAACTTAGTTTTACCTCTTCTCTTTCTCTTCCATTTTCCCTCCGGTGCCATCCTAGATCTCTGGACGAGATTTCGTAGTGGTGGAGTGTTGTGACGCCCCGAGACCGTTGCGGCAGGTGTCTTCCAGTTATTCGCCGTTTTTTCCTTGTCATTCGCTTGCGTGTTGCATCTTGCCATGTCATCATGTGCATTGCATCATCATGTTTTCAAACTTCCATCCGTCCGGGTCTCCACGTTCCTTCCATTGTCTGTTCTGAGCCCAAACACACTTGCACGCGCCCGTGGCATGTCCGAAATAATATTTTATAAGTGGCCAAAAAATGTTCTCAGAATGGGTTGAAAGTGGGCATGCAGTGTTTTTATGTTGTCAGTAGGCCGCCTGTCAAGTTTCATCACATTCGGAGTCCGTTTGACGCCCCAACCATAAAACTATAGCGGCAATATAGTCGGTCAAACATCGGGCGTTTCGGTCCCCGAAATTGCTGTCGGGCCTCTCCCTCTCTTCTCTCCCGCAGCCCCCGGCCTTCTACGCAGCCCGCTACCACCCTTTAGCCCACCAACACGACCCATGTGTTTTGGACGTCCGATCGTGATCAAATGGTCCGAAAATGGACTAGTTCCCCTAAGCTACTCCTTCCTACCTATTTAAGCAACACCTTCCTTCCATTTGTGGCTAACCCTAGACCCTAGGCAGACAAACTCCCTCCAATCCCGAGCACGCCACCACCCACCTGGTCTCCTCCTTGTTTTCCGCTCGTGCCCAATCCAATCCAGAGATCTCCACCCGCTGTGAGCCATCGGATTGAGGATCCAACGACCCAGTTCACCCCAAGCCCCACGCTCGCACCGCCCCGTCCCTGCAGCCTCCTCCTTCCTCGGTCCCGAGCAGGAGAGCAGCCTGCCGGCCAGCCAGGCCATCGGAACTCCCTCCACCGTCGAGCACCGCAAGCAGATGAGCCCCGCGCCCTCCCCATCTCTCCTTCCTTCGCTTGCCTTCTTCTCCCTTTTCCTCTGCTTCTCACTTTTCCCACTCTGTCTCTCGCAGGAGCACCCAGATTGAGACCAGATGAGCCGCCACGCCGGATCCCTGCGCCCTAGACCTCCCCGCCCCTGCCTCGCGAGCCGCCGCCGACCTCCGTTCGCCTACATGCCGTCCCCGTCGTCAAATGATGCAGGCGTCGTCGTGTCCCTACTTCCTCTGCCTCGAGGACGAGCCAGGCGTGCCCCGCGTTGACCCACTGAGTCGAACGTGCCAGTGCACGCGTCGAACCGCTTCCTGCCTGGGCCACAGCAGCCTCCCAAGGCCCATGCCAGATCCGGCCTCCCGAGCCGGCCCACTCCTACACTGAACCGGGCCAAAGCCCATGGGTGAGGCCACCCCCAGCGCCTCCTTTTTTCTAAGCTGTTTGGGCTAGACAGATTCGGCCTGAGCCACTATTTTTTTTCCATGGACGATTTCCTAATTTTCCAGTGTTTTACAGATTTGCAGAGAACCCCCTAGACTTCATGCATTTAATAACTCACAATCTATGCAGCATATGTAAAAACCTTATATATGATAAATGCTTAGATTTTCATCTGGATTTATAATATCCAACTTTCATCCATGTTTGAAATGTTTGAATTGTTGTTTGCTTTAATTTGCCCCTATGCCATGTTAAAATGATTTAATTCATAACTAAATAATTGTAGCTCCAAACTTAACAAACTTTATATGTAAATGGGGTAGAAAAATGCCTAGTTTAACATGGTGGCATCACTTTGCATGTTTAACAACTCTAAAATATGCTTTAGGGCAGAACAGTACCAAATCTAATATATGCTCATGAGGATTTTTTCGGACTTGTTGCTTGTTGTTCCGGCCTCATTTAAACTTGCCTAGATAGGTAGTTTTCATTTGTTTCACCCCTTTCCATGTTAAGAACATTTAATATTGTTGGGTACATAAAACGAGATCGAACTAAATAAGTCACGTGGTGTTTCGTCAATATACAACGGAGTTGCATATTGAGCTCCACTTAATTTGTAGGATTGCTTGTGCACTTTGCCATGCCATGCTTCATTAAACCGGACATGCATCATACTTGGTTGTGCATCATGCCATGTTGATGTGATGATTGTTTGCTATGTTGTTTGCTTCTTTCCGATGTTGCTTCTTCGGGTTAGTTCCGATAACATCGCGTTTGTGAGGATCCGTTCGACTACGTCCGTTTGTCTTCTTCATGGACTCGTTCTCCTTCCTTGCTGGATCTCAGGCAAGATGACCATACCCTCGAAATCACTTCGATCTTTGTTTTGCTAGTTGCTCGCTCTATTGCCATGCTGTGGTACCTACCACTTGCTATTTCATGCCTCCCATATTGCCATGCCAAGCCTCTAACCCACCTTTCCTAGCAAACCGTTGTTTGGCTATGTTACCGCTTTGCTCAGCCCCTCTTATAGCGTTGCTAGTTGCACGTGAAGATGAAGTTTGTTCCATGTTGGAACATGGTTATGTTGGGATATCATAATATCTCTTATTTAATTAATGCATCTATATACTTGGTAAAGGGTGGAAGGCTCGGCCTTATGCCTAGTGTTTTGTTCCACTCTTGCCGCCCTAGTTTCCGTCATACCGGTGTTATATTCCTTGATTTTGCGTTACTTACACGGTTGGGTGTTATGGGAACCCCTTGACAGTTCGCTTTGAATAAAACTCCTCCAGCAAGGCCCAACCTTGGTTTTACCATTTGCCTCACCACCACCTACTTTTCCCGTAGGAGTCGTGCTCTCGAGGGTCATCTTTATTTTAACCCCGCCCCCGGGCCAGTGCTTGTCTAAGTGTTGGTACGAACCTGTCAGCCGCCGGTGGCCACCAGGGGCAACTCTGGGTTGGTCGACCGGAATCTTGGACAATCCGGTGTTGCCCTGAGAACGAGATATGTGCAGCTCCTATCGGGATGTCGGCGCATCGAGCGGTCTTGCTGGTCTTGTTTTACCATTGTCGAAATGTCTTGTAACCAGGATTCCGAGACTGATTGGGTCTTCTCGGGAGAAGGAACATCCTTCGTTGACCGTGAGAGCTTGTGATGGGCTAAGTTGGGACACCCCTGCAGGGTTTGAACTTTCGAAAGCCGTGCCCGCGGTTATGGGCAGATGGGAATTTGTTAATGTCCGGTTGTAGAGAACTTGAAACTTAACTTAATTAAAATGCATCAATCACGTGTGTAGCCGTGATGGTCTCTTCTTGGCGAAGTCCGGAAAGTGAACACGGTTCTTATGTTATGCTTGAACGTAAGTAGTTTCAGGATCACTTCTTGATCACTTCAAGTTTCTCGACCGTGCATTGCTTCTCTTCTTGCTCTCTTTTGCGTAAGTTAGCCACCATATATGCTTAGTGCTTTGCTTCAGCTCCACCTCACTACCTCACCCTACCCATAAGCTTAAATAGTCTTGATCTCGCGGGTATGAGATTGCTGAGTCCTCGTGACTCACAGATACTCCCAAACAGTTGCAGGTGCTGACAATGCCAGTGCAGATGACGCAACCGAGCTCAAGTGGGAGCTCGTTGAAGATCGTGTTCATTGTGTTGTTTCATTTCCAGTTGATCAGCAGTGGAGCCCAGTTGGGACGATCGGGGATCTAGCAATTGGGGTTGTCTTCTTTTATTTTGGTTCCGTAGTCGGACCTTGTTTGTACTCTGGATGACGTATGTTTAACTTGTAATTGTGTGAAGTGGCGATTGTAAGCCAACTCTTTATCCCTTTCTTATTCAGTACATGGGATTGTGTGAAGATTACCCCTCTTGTGACAAACCTACCATGCGGCTATGCCTCTAAGTCGTGCCCCGACACGTGGGAGATATAGCCGCATTGTGGGTGTTACAGTTGGGTTCGACACTCTTACTTATCGAAAGGACTATGATAGATCCCCTACACTTGTGGGTCACCAGGGTACACAAAAGAGCCTACAACAAACATATCACATTAACAGAATCGAGCAATTTTAGTAATTAAACAGAGTCAGTTGACCTAAACATTTCTCTAACAAAAGACGAGCCTTATAAACAAAGGTGAGGTACTCATAATTTTAACAAAGCCGATGGTTCACCGCCCTATGCCTCACTGGGGTAAGATGAGACGTTAATGACTTATCCTGGTGACATGCCGGCGTTGGTGGACTCCGTGTCCCCTAGGCTGAAGTCGACCGCGTCGTCGTCCTTGGTGCCACCCCTCGAGGTTTTAGTAGTTGTAGTAGTGGTTGCACCATAGTTTACGTTGGTACTCCACCACCTATTCCTCGATAGACAGGTTCTTCTCTACCTCCTCCTCAGCCACGTGCAACTCCTCCTCTTGGCGCTCCTCGATCTCCGCCGCCTCCTGCATCTCCATCTCCCACTCGATGATCTCATGAGAAAGCAGGTGCTCCATGGCCCCCGTTGCCTTTTCGAACATGGGTTGCATGCTGGATTCCAAGGAGGCCTATAATATCTCGGCGTGGCATCCTAGATCTTGGCGTGGATGACCTTGACCTGGGCCAGGGCGACATCGGCGGCATGGACAGCTGCTCAAGCGCTCTTGGCTCTTTCTTTCTGGAGATACCCTTGCAGCGTTATTTTGCCTATTGATGAGTTCTTTCTTTCTGCAACTTATTGAGCTTCATGAGGGCTCAGATTTGCTAATTTAGCTTTTGGCTCTTCCAATACATTGGGATCTAGAGATAAGAGATAATGCGGTGGAATTATCCAAAGATCAAAAGTGTGTCATGGATGGGTCCCAAGACTGTCAGCGCTTTCTCTGGAGGTCCGACTACCAAAATACTAGTATATGGAGTGCACCCAAACATTTCACACCCAACAACAACAACAATTCATTGGGCTGCATTTGAGATACACAACGGTAAAAAAAGACAGTTACATCATATATAACCGGCCTAGTGCCCCAAACCCTCCTCAAACGCTCAAACGGGCCGCCTGGTCACTGACCGGTCATGATTTTTCGATCAAGATGGGTGTTTTAAACGGGCCTCGAAAGCCTGGGCTGACAGACACCCCTCATATCCAGCCCAAATATGGGGCGGATATGGGGGTGCCCGGGCGTGCCCGGGCACGCGTGCCACGTCAGACCCAACAACCCGACCCACCACAAATTGCACCAAATGCAACCCCAAGACATGCCGAATCCATTTGCTATCTCATGTCTTCTCCCTCTTCCATGGCGTTCATCTCGTAGCTCCTCCGCCGCACGCTCTCCGCAGCCGTTCCTAGCCTCTGCACTGCCAGCTCCGGCAAAGCACTCCTCTCTCCCATCCTCACTGCGGGGGACGTTGTCTACGGCCCTGACGCCACCACGGTATGTCCAGCAACTCTCTGGTTCCGTCTTGTGCTTGATGTGTTTGACACATTGTCCGACTAGATTCTTATGATTTTGTTAGTGAAAATGATGGACTCCGATGCTTCGTCGGACGACGAGTACAGACTAACGGAGCTTGACCAAATGGTTCAAGATGAGTTCGTTCTTCGATTCCTCGGATTCAAACGAAGAAGTGGGCATGATTATGCTCATGAGCATGCAAGAGGAAATGAACCGGTAAGTGGGGCATATTCTCAACTTCAAGGGCTCAATCAAAGGGAGAAGAGTGATCAACCGAGATATGGTGTCCAGCCCAAAGCTACTAGACTACTTTGCTCCCAATCCTACTTTCCTGGATGATCCATGGTTTTTTCATTGTTTTCGCATGCAGAAACCTTTTTTGCGCATTGTGGAGGGAGTGGAGGCACATGACGACTACTTCGAGATCACAAGGGATTTCTGCAGATAACTACCGTTCTCTGCCAAGTAGAAGTGCACGGCTGCTTTGAGGATGCATGCACTTGGTACTATTGCAGATGCCGTTAGTGAGATGGTCAGGATGGGGGAGGGCACGTGTGTGAAGACTACTGTCAAGTTTACCCGCACCGTGGTGGAGGTGTTTGGACCTGAGTATCTCGGAGAACAAATGCGCAGGACACAGAGAAGTTGTTGGCTATTGAAGAGGCAAGGGGGTTTCCAGGAATGCTCAGGTCAATTGATTGTATGCATTGGCAATGGAAGAACTACCCCGAAGGTTTGCGGAGAATGCATCAAGGTCACACCAGAGAGGCCACCATCATACTAGAAGTGGTGGCATCACATGACTTATGGATTTGGCATGCTTTATTTAGAATGTCGGGTTCTCATAACAACATCAACGTGCTTCAACGATCTTTGGTGTTCAAGAGACTTTGCAATGGGGAATCATCGCCGTGCAACTACACCGTCAAAGGCCGAGACTACAACATGAGATACTATCTTGCCGATGGTATCTATCCTCAGTGGGGCGGCGTTTGTGAAGACCATATACGAATCGCATAGCAATAAACATAGCCACTTTGTAACAATCCATGAAGCAGCTACGAAGTATGTGGAGAGGGCATTTGGTGTGTTTCAAGCTCGTTGGGGAATTATGCGGAGAGCTGCAATGATGTGGGAATCAGAAACTTTGTTGCAGCTGATGACATGTTGTGTTATTCTGCACAATATGATTGTCGAGGATGAGGGTGATGGTGTAGCCCAAACCCATGATTTTGAAGCACATGGAGGACAAGTTGAAATCCCGGAATATCAAGATGCGGCTCAACTTATGAACTTCCTACAAATGCATCAGAATCTTCGAGATCATCTGCACACGCGGCTACTCAATGATCTTGTGCAGCACATGCGGACCCACAATGACAACCTGTAACATCCCAAAATTCTAAATTTTGGAATGTTATAATAAATAGATAGATTTGATTGATTGTGTGAAGATGAGTGAAATTCGAAACTTTTTGAAAGTTAAATGAGAGGGAATAAAAGGACTTTCCCAAACTTTCATTTTGCTTTTATGAATCTCCATGAATTCAAATGCTTTTCAACACAAAACCCTAGGGAGAAGATGACATGACTTCTTCCATTTAAATTAAATGAAAAGGTTGTTGAAAATGTTTGAATTTCATTTGAAAATATTTCAAATTCATAAACTTCAAGTAACTCAATGATTTTCATGAGAGAAGATAAAATGACTTCTTCAAAATATATGAAATATGAGTTGGAAGTTAAAAGGATCAAATTCAAAGTCCTTTTGGAAATTATTTTTCAATTTGGAGTTATCTGGATTTTTTTTCAAATTATTTTTCTCCAAAAACAAAATACATGGAAAATAGATTAACATGATTCCCTACATCAGAAAATTGGAGATAAATAAATTTGAAGTCATTTTGGTATTCTTAAAATGATGTTTATTGGATTATAGTAGGGCAGTAGCACTCTTTGCTTTATTTTAATTTGTTTGAATTTTATTTAATGCTAGGAAAATGTTCACGTTGTAGACAATGTTTTTCTGAAAATTTTGATATATTATATGCCTAGGTTCTATTTTATTTTAGTTTGCTTTATTTTATTTTATTTTTCGTTGTGTTTTTTAAAAAAAATATTTTCGCCGACTGGGCCGGCCCAGCTCCTGCCAGGCCCAGACCCAGCGCGCCACCGCCTTCGTCCCCGACTCCAGCATCGGCACGCCGCCGCCACCGTCGTGTCCTTCATGGACACTGCCTCCCGCCGCCGCCACCTTTCCCCTTCCCCACGCCATCGCCTCCCCCTCCGCCTTTAAAAGGCGAGGACCCCGGCCCTCTCTCTCCTCGCGTCTCGCGTCGCCGCCGCCCGCGCATCACGTCGCCGCCGCCGCCTGCCGCCCGCCGCCGCAAGCCGCC
>NC_041384.1:249000917-249045224 GCF_002162155.2 Triticum dicoccoides | reverse complement strand
CAAGCCGCCGCTCGCCGTCGCCCGCTGCCGCGCACCTCGCGCCGCCCACCGCCGCTGTTGCCCTACCTCGCCGCAGCTGCCGCTTGCCCTGCCAGATCTCGCCGGAGCCCCCCTGCCGCCGCCAACCGTCGTCGCCGTTCGTCGGTTTTTTCTCGCGGAACCACCGAATCGGTATAACCCCGATCGGTTTCCTGGTTTTTTTCGGTTTTGTTTCAAAAACCCGGTTTAGTTTTTTTAGTTAGATCTATTCAAAGAACGTTCTCTATTTAGAACTAGTTAGCGAACGTTCGTTATTTAGTCTTTTCTTTTTCTGTTAGTTTTAGTCAGGGACCTATCCGTAATTAGTTTCTTTACCGTTTAGCCCCTGATCCTCAAACCTTCGTAACTTTTCACTCGTTTGTCCAAATCCAACGAAACCAACGCCCACTGCTTCGTTACGATCTCCTCTATCCAGTAATCCAACTCAAACATGTTTTTGAAATTTTAAAATTTGAATTAGACCAGATTTGAATTCAAACTTCGTTTGTTCATAACTTGAGTTTCGTAGCTCCGTTTGAATTGATTCTTTTTGCAAATCGAAGCTCTTGACCTAAACTTTCTGATAAGGCCAAATTAACATAATTTTGGTACTATTAGAAATTGTTTTATACTGCAAGAATTATTTGCTTGGTTTTGATGTTTTCTGAATCATCTTCTTCGATCTTTCTGACCTTTTGAGTGAGTGCTTATGTGTGGTTACTGTTGCTTGCTTACGATAGATTGACCGGAGTGAGATGAGTAGATCTATCAAGAGTTATGAGTGCGAATCATCTTCATCAACATTGCAGGCAAGTTCACACTTTGATCATATTCCTTTCATACCTAGTTTTTATGCATTAGTTTCAATCTCAAACATTGCATGAGTAGGATTGATAACATGTGGGTAATGGGAAGTAGTTGATGAGGTAGGAACCTATTGCCCTGCATTCAAACCTTGGGAGTTACTATTACGTTATGCTTATATTGCCATGCTATGCTCGTAGACATGGATTGGGTTTGAGAGTATTCATGACAGATGTGAGATTGTTAATTATTGGCTTACTTAAGGTGACAACTTTAACACACATCTGGGTGGATTGAGGCACCTGGGTATTCCAGCGATTGCCTGTTGAGGCACCTGGGTATTCCAGCGATTGCCTGTTTTTCTTTACGGACCGCCACCCAGGCTCAAAGGGATCATGAGTTTATTCATGCTAGAAACTTCTGTGTGCAGCCACAAGCTACTATGGGCTCTAGCATAGTTGATTAAGTAGTGCGAACTCTTACAGTGGTAGACTAGCAGATGTAGGGGAAAGTAGTGTTGGGGAACGTAGTAATTTCAAAAAAAATCCTACGCACACGCAAGATCATGGTGATGCATAGCAACGAGAGGGGAGAGTGTTGTCCACGTACCCTCGTAGACCGGAAGCGGAAGCGTTAGCACAACGCGGTTGATGTAGTTGTACGTCTTCACGGCCCGACCGATCAAGCACTGAAACTACGGCACCTCCGAGTTCTAGCACACGTTCAACTCGATGACGATCCCTGGACTCCGATCCAGCAAAGTGTCGGGGAAGGGTTCCGTCAGCATGACGGCGTGGTGACAATCTTGATGTTCTACCGTCGCAGGGCTTCGCCTAAGCACCGCTACAATATTATCAAGGATTATGGTGGAGGGGGGCACCGCACACGGCTAAGAGAACGATCACGAAGATCAACTTGTGTGTCTAGAGGTGCCCCCTACCCCTGTATATAAAGGAACAAGGGGGAGAGGCCGGCCGGCCCTTGGGGCGCGCCAAGGAGGGGGGAGTCCTCCTCCTAGTAGGAGTAGGACTCCCCTTTCCTAGTCCAACTAGGAAGAGAGAAGGGGGAAGGAAAGAGAGGGAGAGGGAGAGGGAAAGAGGGGCCGTGCCCCCTCCCCTAGTCCAATTCGGACTCCCCATGGGAGGAGGCGCGCCACCTCCTGGGCTGCTGCCCTCTCTCTCCCCTCAGGCCCACTAAGGCCCAATACTTCCCCGGGGGGTTCCGGTAACCCTTCCGGCACTCCGATTTTCTCCGAAATCACCCGAAACACTTTCGGTGTCCTAATATAGCCGTCCAATATATCGATCTTTATGTCTCGACCATTTCTAGACTCCTCGTCATGTCCGTGCTCATATTCGGGACTCCGAACAACCTTCGGTACATCAAAATATATAAACTCATAATGAAACTGTCATCGTAACGTTAAGCGTGCGGACCCTACGGGTTCGAGAATAATGTAGACATGACCGAGACACGTCTCCGGTCAATAACCAATAGCGGAACCTAGATGCTCATATTGGCTCCTACATATTCTACGAAGATCTTTTATCGGTCAGACCGCATAACAACATACGTTGTTCCCTTTGTCATCGGTATGTTACTTACCCGAGATTTGATCGTCGGTATCTCAATACCTAGTTCAATCTCGTTACTGGAAAGTCTCTTTACTCGTTCCGTAATACATCATCTCGCAGCTAACTTATTAGTTGCAATGCTTGCAAGGCTTATGTGATGTGCATTACCGAGAGGGTCCAGAGATACCTCTCCGACAATTGGAGTGACAAATACTAATCTCGAAATACGCCAACCCAACAAGTACCTTTGGAGACACTTGTAGAGCACCTTTATAATCACCCAGTTACGTTGTGACATTTGGTAGCACACAAAGTGTTCCTCCGGTAAACGGGAATTGCATAATCTCATAGTCATAGGAACATGTATAAGTCATGAAGAAAGCAATATCAACAAACTAAATGATCAAGTGCTAAGCTAACGAAATGGGTCAAGTCAATCACATAAATTCTCCTAATGATGTGATCCCGTTAATCAAATGACAACTCATGTCTATGACTAGGAAACTTAACCATCTTCGATCAACGAGCTAGTCAAGTAGAGGCATACTAGTGACACTATGTTTGTCTATGTATTCATACATGTATTATTTTTTGGTTAATACAATTCTAGCATGAATAATAAACATTTATCATGATATAAGGAAATAAATAATAACTTTATTATTGCCTCTAGGGCATATTTCCTTCAAGTAGGTGTAACGGTCTACCCGATCATAAGGTGCTAGCGCTTCTGAAAGACTATGTCTCGGTCATCCGTTTTTCAAATACCATGTAGTGCGAGAATCCCAACGGAGGAGATCGAGTCTTGTGGGGAAAAGTGCACAAACCTATGCAGAGTGTATAAACTAATCATGATTAGCCATGTCCCCGGTTATGGACATCTTGAGTATCTAGTACTTGGATTATCATGTGAATCTCATCATGTGACTTTAATTAATTTTGTTGGATTTTAATGATGGTGTTTAATTGGGATTGAGAGGGTGTCTACACTCTCAATGTTTAACAACCACCATGATAGTTAAATAAAATGTATTCCTTTGCAGTAGGAAAAAAATTGGCTTTTCGCAAAAACCTTACAACCATAGAGCTTTTCCACCAGCCAAATATGCATGTAGTGATAGCCATTGTTCATCATTTCTCTCTATGGTGTGAATTTGCCAATACATTCAATGTACTGACCCGTTGTGGCTGCAACGTCTCATGTTGCATGATTATCTTACGACGAGTGATACGTTAGGGTTACGATTTTCTACACTCAACTTTGTCGTTGGTGTTGATGGGAATCCACAACCTTGTTACTTCCGCTATTTGGATTGAGGTATCCTCGAATACCGTGTGTGTCAGCATACCGATCCACGGATGACACTTAAGCACAGAGACTTGATCCATTCGGGTCGGGTCGCTACACAACCAAGGAGCTAGTGCTTGAGTTGTGCACTTAAAATAAATTTTATGTAAACGCTATCTATATTCCATACCAATATTTGTTATTTACATGCGACATTGTCTTTTATGATCGACGTGCATGGATTTGCATGGATTTGAGAGTCCGAACTTAAGATATATGAATGTCGAGAGGAAAATATGAGGGCCCGTCAGGATGCGCCCACGGGCGTGCCCGGGCGCATCCGCGGACTAATAGGGGGTCTGATTTGGCAGGTCCGGCTATAGATGCTTTTAGATGCTCAGAAGGAAAAGGTAGAAGAATAGGGCCCATTTTGGGTTCTGGCCCACATGCCAGCCGCAGCCCGATCAACAGATGGCCTTAACGCTCTTTTTTTTTGATAAACTTCTTTTTTATTTATTCATAAGTAAAGTAGCATTGTTTATAAATATCATGGACGCTATCCATCCAAATACTTGCAGGAGAAAACCAACCTAGCTAACTTTGCTAGTTCATGAACTATTCGATTACGCTTTTTAGTTAAGCTAGGCATAAACTTGAAGAAGATATTGTGTTGAATTTTTTTACTCCCTCACACGGGCACCTACATAGTCCCTTCAAAAAGTGTCCCTGGGAAGAAATGCAACGCAGATGAGATGATACATGCATGGCATGCCACGTTAGCGTCCAGATGGCGAGCTGCGGTGCGCAGATAGCCTATAGCCAGACACAATCGTCCCGTCGGGGTGGTCGACCAACGAGAGCCATTCGTCTGCCCCAGGCGCGCACGATGGCCACTTCGACGCTTCCCTCGCACCCATCGTCGACTCCAGCTCGCCAGAGGAGGCCGGGGAGTCAAAAATCTAGCTAGCTAGCTAGCTAGCATCTGCGCCGAGCTGATCGAGCACGCAAGCGAGAAGCCACGTCCGTGCACAGGGTAAGGGGAGGACAGGCGCCATGCTCCGCCTGCTCCCGCTCACCCTCTCCACCCAGTGCCGGAGCGGCGGCCCGCCGCCGCACCGCTGCTTCGTCGACGGCGGCTCGCCGTCCCAGAGAGCCGGGCCAGGGCTCCTCGCGAACAACGGAGTTCGCGTTAGAGTCCGGAGGCGAGCGCTCCGCGGGGCAGACGTCCAGCCGGACACCCCGCCATCGCGCAGGGACGGGGATAAGCCGCTGCACGCGGATGCCGAACAGGTGGAGGGCAGCGGCGTGGAGCTGCTGGACTCGGTAAGGAAGCTGCTGCTGAAGGACGCCGAGCCGGGGGAGGAGGAGCAGGGGCAGTTCCCCAAGCGCTGGGCCATTGTCTTCCTCTGCTTCTCCGCCTTCCTCCTCTGCAACATGGACCGCGTACGTGCGCACCCCTAGCTGGGCTGCTTCCCCCACCTCCTCACTCCTCACCACCGACATCCATAGCTACTGAATCTCCAGCAATGGTTGCTATTAATTTGCAGGTAAACATGAGCATTGCCATCATGCCCATGTCCGCGGAGTACGGCTGGAACCCGCAAACCGTCGGCCTCATCCAGTCGTCCTTCTTTTGGGGCTACCTCCTAACTCAGGTCTGTGGTTCAGACCGGGGAGCAACCATTGATTGGTTCATACTGAACATGCACACACTTTGTATCTAAGATTCATGGAAGATCCGCAATTTACTCCTCCCCTTGAGTGTAGTATCTAACACCATTGTCATTGCAGATAGCAGGAGGGATATGGGCAGACAAAGTTGGGGGGAAGACTGTTCTTGGTTTCGGGGTGATTTGGTGGTCGGTCGCCACAGCTCTTACGCCTGTGGCGGCAAAGCTAGGCTTGCCATTTCTCCTTGTTGTGCGTGCTTTTATGGGAATTGGAGAGGTAAGCCTTGATAATCATCCTTACTGTACAAAGCTACGTCACTGTACCACTGTGACTTTGAGTCATAGAATACGGTTCCTAATTTCATGGTGAAGTTGAACATTTGGTGCATTCTGTGTCTTCCAGTTTGCCTTTGGTAATTTGCACTACTTAACCATTTGGTGTGGTGTTTGCATTTCTCTGATTTAGTTGTCGTCCTGTCTGAATTTGCTGTGAAGTTATTGTGATAAAATAAGGGGTACCAGAGCTTAGGTTCAAATATTGCTTTAAACATAGAGAATAAGCCAACTGAGGGAAGGGCCAAATTATATAATAGGAGAAGAAAGGCAAACAAAGTTGTAGTTGATGTTCTTCATACACCGGTGCATCATGGACATGACAAAATATAAATTCTTGCAACAGGGGGTTGCCATGCCCGCAATGAATAATATACTTTCAAAATGGGTTCCTGTATCAGAGAGGAGCAGATCATTAGCTCTTGTATATAGTGGGATGTACCTAGGGTCAGTGACAGGACTCGCATTTTCGCCATTTCTGATACACAAGTTTGGGTGGCCATCAGTCTTCTATTCCTTCGGCTCTCTTGGGACTGTCTGGTTCGCGACATGGGCGGCCAAGGTACTTCGGTGTTGTGAATTACTGTGCAACTTCTCTGATTTTGTTTTCATCATGTCTGAATTTGTTGTCTGTTATCTTAAAAGGCTTATAGTACTCCACTTGAGGATCCGGGGATTAGTGCTGAAGAAAAGAAGCTTATCATTAGTCAAACCACATCAGGAGAGCCTGTTACAACAATTCCATGGGGAGTAATATTGTCAAAACCGCCTGTTTGGGCACTTATAGCTTGCCACTTTTGCCATAACTGGGGAACTTTTATCTTGCTCACATGGATGCCTACGTACTACAACCAGGTACCATCAACATCGTTGTTACCTAATTGAGCATCATGAACTGCAAACCCCTTTCTTTATAATGACAAACTTAATATAAAATAGGTTTTGAAATTCAACCTCACGGAGTCCAGCCTTTTCTGCGTCCTTCCCTGGCTAACAATGGCGATTTCTGCAAATGTTGGTGGTTGGATTGCAGACACACTTGTTAGTAGAGGAACATCAGTGACAACGGTTCGCAAGGTAAATTAAACACTTTGATATTCTGAGTTTATATTCCCCAGTGATGTATTCACTGGGGCTAAGATAACCAGGATCCAGTTTTTGAACTTGTACTAAAGAAAGATGTCATCAATATTGTTACCCTATGCACGTCCACCTGTTGCAGATCATGCAATCAATTGGTTTCTTAGGGCCAGCCTTTTTTCTCAGTCAACTGAGCCATATCGATTCACCAGCACTGGCAGTTTTGTGCATGGCTTGTAGCCAGGTGAGGCTCCCTTTTACTTCTGGTCGTTGATAATATTTTCTTCGTATAGTGCAACTCTGTTTTATATCTGAATCTTTTTCCAAATGTCAGGGAAGTGATGCATTTTCTCAGTCTGGTCTATACTCAAATCATCAAGATATCGGTCCTCGATACGCCGTAATCATCTGACTATAGCATAATATTTCAGTGCACTATAATCTTAGATGTTCTGTAAAGTCGTACTGAATATGCTACCAAAAGGTGATGAACTTCCTGTCTTGCAGGGTGTACTACTTGGTCTCTCCAACACAGCTGGGGTTCTAGCTGGTGTATTTGGCACAGCAGCAACCGGATACATCTTGCAGCATGGTCTGCCCTGATCCTAAACTCTTTATGTTACGTAACATATTACACTGTCAATTTGCACGTCTCATCCTTCAAACAAAAATGCAGGTTCTTGGGACGATGTCTTCAAATTGTCTGTAACTCTTTATCTTGTTGGAACTGTGATATGGAATTTATTTTCAACCGGCGAGAAAATTATCGATTGATATGTATAGCCCGCTTCTGGTTAACGACTCATCCCTGCTAGTAGTAGATACTGCCCTGGGTGGACACAATTCATTCTGCATGCACTGCTCCAACTCCTGGGAAGAAAGAAAGAAGCAAAGAACAGACTGCCAGATCTAATATGTACCAGCAAGCAACAGCTGCACATAATTCAGGATCTTAATTTTGAAACGGAGCATGAATTGAGCACAGGAACGCCAAGCGGCCGGTTGTATAGGGATGTGTAGTGTGCAAGTGATTATAGGTACCATGTACATATCCTGTCATACACGCATAGTGTTTTTGACCTGTAAGCCTCTTTTCTTTTTCTTTTTGGAATAGCTCACTTCTGTGACATATCATTGTAGTCTAGTTTTGTTTCCTGATTATTTCAGGATCATAAACATGGATGCACTGAACATTTGATGAGTATTTAACACTCACTTTGATCTATACAACTTTTGTAGCATGTATGTTTAAATGAGGAAGTGCAACTCTGTTTCATCCTGTGAACGCTCAGATGTTCAGGTTCTTTGTGGTGGAACCAGCCCATCGTAATTCAAGTCCTAGACTTGGCACTGATGCTCGCATTCAAGCTTCACAACAATGTTCGTTTAGTGGGAGGATATGTTCTCGTTGACTACGAAACGCATGTGGTGGCTTCGTCAAATCTAAAGATGTTGTGACTGCTCCGTATCAGGGTGGTGCTTATAGGTGTAGGGTGTACATGCGTACATTCATAGGGGTGACAGAACTGGTGGCTAGGGTTAGGCTCGTTCTGGTCCTCTCACGCTTTGTCCCCGTGAGCGACCCGGGGCAACCCTTGCTCGTCGCCTCTCTCCCCTTTCCTCCCAACGCTCCTCCCCCACCGCCATCACGAGGCGCTGACAGGCAAAGCCCGATCGACGCAGGTGGCGGTGGGGCCTCTTTCCTCTCCGCTCGATCCAAGGGATGGCTTGGGATGATTCCGCGGGTGGAGAGGCTTGGTTGTCACGGGGACCAGCTGCACGAAGGGTGAGTGGGTGGCGTCGTTCTTGCTGCTGGTGTGCCGGCGCCCTAGATCTCACTGGTGGTGCGACGGCTACGAAGACTTCTTCCTCAGGTGGAATCATGCGGCCGCCCTCTGGCTAGGCTGCTGTGATGGATTCTTTGATAGGAAGAAAATGAGCCACTTTTGTGAGTTTGTCGATGACAACGAAGATAGCATCATTGCCACGCTTGGACTTTGGAAATCCAGTCACGAAGTCCATCTCAATATGATCAAACTTCCATTCTGGAATGGCAAGAGGTTGGAGGAGACCAGCTGGTCATTGGTGTTCTGCTTTCACTCTTCTGCAGACATCACATTCATTCACGAACTGAGCAATCTCGCGCTTCATTCGAGTCCACCAATACGACTGCTTGAGGTCATGGTACATATTTGTACTTCTAGGGTGAATAGAGAGGAGTGAATTGTGAGCCTCGTTCATAATGACTTTACGAAGGTCACCTTTAGGCACAACAATGCGATCCTCGAAGAATAGAGTATCCTTGTCATCAAGACGATAGCACTTGTACTTGGGTTGACTCTTGGCAATCCCAATCTTCACCTTCCTCACCATAGCATCAAGAAGTTGAGCCTCACGAATCTGATCTTCCAAAGTAGGAGAGACTTGGAGGTTGGCGAGGAAACCTTGAGGAACAACTTGAAGGTTGAGTTTGCGGAAAGCTTCACAAAGCTCGGGTTGGTAAGACTTGAGAATCAAACTGTTGCAGTAAGCCTTCCTGCTCAATGCGTCAGCAATTATATTGGCCTTTCCTGGAGTATATTCGATACTCAGATTATACTCTTGAATCATCTCGACCCAATGAGTCTGCCTGAGGTTGAGATTAGGCTGAGTCTAGATGTACTTGAGACTCTTATGATCAGTGAAGATGTCCACTTTTCTTCCCAATAAGAGATGTCTCCAAGTTAAAAGAGCATGGACGACTGCCGCCAACTCGAGATCGTGAGTGGGGTAGTTCTTTTCGTTGGGCTTCAACTGGCGAGAGGTATAGGCCACAACTTTCTTCTCTTGCATCAACACTGCACCAAGACCTTGAAGGGAAGCATCACAAAAGACCTTAAATGGTTTGGATTCATCAGGAGGAGTCAGAACTGGAGCAGTGACTCACTTCTCTTTCAGGGTGTTGAAAGCGATGTCACATTCAGGCGACCAAACATACTTCACATGCTTCTGCAAGAGGTTGGAAAGAGGCTTCGCGATCTTAGAGAAGTTCTCAATGAACCTTCGACAATAGCTTGCGAGCCCAAGGAAGCCGCGGAGTTGCTTCACGTTCTGAGGTGGTTCCCAATTCACAATTGCAGACACCTTCTCAGGATTAACCGCTATGCCCTTGGCAGAGATGATATGCCTAAGGTAGAGAACCTCATCGAGCCAAAACTCGCACTTTGAAAACTTGGCATAGAACTGATGTTCTCTGAGCTTATCCAAAACCAAACGCAAGTGCTTGGCATGATCCTCCTTGTTCTTGGAAAAGACCAAAATGTCGTCGAGGTAGACCAAGACGAAGTCATTTGTGTAGGCGTTGAAGATGAAGTTCATCACGCGAGAGAATGTCGGAGGAGCGTTGACGAGGCCGAAAGACATGACAACGTATTCCTATGAACCATAGCTTGTTCTGAATGCTGTCTTGGGGATATCTTCTTCATGAATGCGAATCTGATGATAGCCCATACGGAGATCAAGCTTGGAGAATACTTGAGAACCTTTGAGTTGTTCAAACAGCTCATTGATGTTGGGAAGTGGGCACTTGTTCTTTATGGTCTTCTTGTTCAATGGATAGTAGTCGACACAAAGTTGGTCCGTTCCATCCTTCTTCTTCACAAAAAGAACACCACAACCCCATGGAGAAGAACTAGGTCGGATGAGACCCATTCACTCTTGAATATCGAGTTGCTTCTTCAGCTCCTTCAAATCTTCAGGTCCAAGTTTGTAAGGACGTTTGCAAACAGGTTCCATGCTAGGCTCAAGATCGATGACAAATTCAACTGGCCGGTGCGGAGGATTCCTGGAAGCTCTTCTGGAAAGACGTCTTGATATTCGCAAATGACTGGAATTTGAGAGATGGCATCCAACTCGCCCTTCTCATTGAGAGAAAACAGTCGGATGGTATCATCCCTTGCGGCAAAGACAATAACATCCTTAGACGAATGAGTCAATTGAATATGCCTGGCAGCACAATCAAGCTGAGCCTTGTGCTTAGAAAGCCAGTCCATTTCGAGAATAAGATCAATATCCGAGTTACCGAGGACCATTGGGGAAGAAAGAAACTTATAGTCGCCCAACGTGGTCGTAACATCTGGAACCTCCAAACTGGCACTCAAACATTTGCCGGGAGAAAGAATATCCATTGATTTGCCCAAATGAGAAGAAACGAATTCATTCTTGGCAAAAAATGGCTTTGACATAAAACAATGCAATGCACCAGTATCAAAAAGTACTTTTGCAGGAACATCGTTAACAGGAAGGTTACCCATGATGACATCTGACAAGTCCTCTGCCTGAGCTGCGTTCAACAAGTTGACCTTGGCGTGCTTGGAGTTATGCTTGACCACTGCGGTACTAGTAGACCTCACAGGAGGAGAAGGAGGAAGACACCTTTGATTGAAGCATTTGTTGGCATAGTGACCCTTCTGCTAACACTTGTTGCACGTGACCTTCGAGAGCGGACGGTGATACGGAGCACTTGATCTTGGAGCTTGAGACGAAGTCTTGTTCTAAAAGCCTGGGTTGGGTGGGTGGGAAGATCCATTGCCACCTTTGCTCTTCTGCTGGTAAGGCTGACGAAACGGAGGAGGAGACAGCCAATACTTTTGCTGCTTAGAAGCCACTTGAGTTGAGGAAGAAGGAGTTGCATCTCTGATTCGCTTCTTGGAATCATCGCACTTGAGTTGAGAAGTCTCTTGCTTCATTGCCATGTTGTAGAACTCATCGTACTTCTTCGGCTCAAAAAGGACGAGAGCTAGTTGGAGATCTTCTCTGAGGCCACCCCTGAACTGATAAATCATGCTCTTCTCGTCAGGGACGCCTTGCTTGGCGAAACGAGTGAGCCTCTGGAACAGAATGTTATACTGGTAAACAGACAAGCTGCCTTGCTTCAGGTTGCGGAATTCCTCACTCTTGCTTTCAACAACACTCTGAGGAATGTGATGAGCTTTGAAGTCTTGACAGAATTCATCCCAGGTAATCAAACGGCCTCCTCTGGAATCTTTGTATTGCTGAAACCATTCTGCAGCTTGGTCTTTGAGTTGGAAGGAGGCAAACTTGACAAAGTCTTCAGGCCTGACGTTACTGCACTCGAAATGCTTGTAGATATCCACGAGCCAATCATCAGCGTCTGAGGCCTCGACACAGTTGCTGAAGGTCTTTGGCTGATTAGCGAGGAATTGGTTGAGTGTAGCAAACTGATTCTGATTGTTGCCATGGCCATGAATCCCTTGGTTGCGCTCTTGCAAGAGCTGCATGATCAGCTGCGTGTTTGCATTGGTAGCGGCCATCACAGCTTGCCATGCCTTCGGAGGTGGAGGTGGTGGTGGCGGATTAGGATTCGGAGTCGTGCGCGTTGGAGGAGCCATCCTGGAGAGGGTGACATCCGTTAGCATCTTGATAAACATATATTCAAGCTGAATCAAATGGATATAAATTGCAACTTATAGTCTTTACATCCAAACAAAATGAACGAATGCATTCCAATTGAAATGGTCACATTTCCATAAATTGAGAAGCCACTTAGATAGAGGTAGAAGAATAAAACAACAAGGTACGGACAAGAACAAATACTTGGTGAGGATTACCCAATCACAAACCAAATATCTGCGGAAGAATTACTAGAGCTACATGAATTCCCACCTATGAAACTCCCGAACCTTTCCGGTTATGCAATCAGGTGTTGGGGATACAGGGGAAGCTTAATATCTCACCCAAAGCTAGCAAATCCTACATCCAGCTGTATCCATCCTTCAACACATAACCAAGAAACCTTCGGAAATCATTTACCTCAACCTTCGAAAAGCATCCGTTATACGAGTTATGGCAATACTCCCGAACTCCCGCCCCAGTACTGGGTGGCGTCGAGGTTATCTCACCAACAACTGCATAAAAGAGATTTTCAATGTCGGCGAAACTCAGGTATTCCAGAATCTCAACGATAAAATTGTGACGACAACACCTCGGAGCTCAACTATGACGCCCCGAGACCGCTGCGCCAGGTGTCTTCCAGTTATTCGCCGTCGTTGCCATGTCATTTGCTTGCGTGTTGTATCTTGTCATGTCATCATGTGCATTGCATCATCATGTTTTCAAAACATGCATTCGTCTCGGTCTCCTCATTTCGTCCGTTGTCCGTTCTGAGCCCAGACACACTTGCACGCGCCCGTGGCATGTCCGAAATATTATTTTATAAGTGGCCGAAAATGTTCTCCGAATGGGTTGAAAGTTGACGTGTGGTCTTATTATAGTGTAGATAGACCACTTGTCAAGTTTCATCGCATTCGGAGTTCGTTTGATAGCCCAACCGTTAAACTATAGCGACATTATAGTCGGTCTAACGTCGGACGTTTTTGGTCTCCGAAAACTGTTGCCGGGCCTCTCTCTCCTCTCTTCTCAGCCCATCTTTATCTAGCACAGCCCACTAGCCCACCTGTCTAACCCCCCTCCGCTCTGGGTCGTCTGATCGAGATCGAACGGCTCCGAAATCGCCTCAAACCCCCTAACCCTAGCCCCCTTGCCTTATATAGACCCCCTCCATGCCATTTTTGGCATCCCTAGCCCTCCACCTACCTCTAGCCCCCCTCCCCACAATTTCAGCGACGAACCCCTCCCTGGCCTCCACTTGTCGCCGCCGCCCTTGGTCTTTTCCCGCACCGCCACCTCCCCGGCGCCACATGGCGCACTCCTAGTGGCCAGCCGCCACTGCATGGTCACTCGCAACCAATGGGACGATGCCACGTCGCCCCTGGCCTCCTCCCACCTCCTGCGGCCCTGCCAGGCCCATGTGGGGCCCGCCGAGCCCATCGAAGCCCGGATTCCGCTGCCGCTTCCGGGAGCCCCGCGCCCTGGTTCTCGAGCCTCGCGCAGGAGGTCCTCTCCCCGTCCAGCCCCGCCACTGGCCGGCAAGACGCCGGAGTCGTTGTCGGCGACCCCTGCTCCGCGACGTCGCTCAGGTCGCGTCCCGGTCGCCCTCTCCTCCCTTCCTCCGTTTCCCTTCCTCTTTCTCTTACAGCTCTCTCTCTCTCTCTCTTTGGCCATGGAGCTCCTCGTCGTCGCCGCTCAGCTTCCGACGTCGCTCAGATTTGTCGGATCCGGCAAGTTTCTACCCGGATCTATTCCTCTCCGGTCCTCCCCGCCGCCCTCACCTGCCGGAGTCGCCGCTGCCCTATCGTTGACTTCGGGCGCCGCCGTCCCCGTCTCTGCACCTGCGCTTGCGCCAGGCACGAGGAGGACGAGCGCCTCAACCGCCCTGCATCGCTGGCACCCTTGGTCCGGCCCAGATGCTGCAAGGCCCAGCCGAAGCCTGCCATCCTTGCCTCCCACCGACCGGGCCTTGGCCCATGGGTGAGCTCCCCGCAGCCCCTCCTCTCTATTGGCCCAGTTCAGCAGATTCGGCCCTATAGTGTTTTTTCCTCTGAACGGACTTAATCAATTATCCCAGGATTTACTGTTTTGCAGAAAAACCCTCATTGTCATGCATATAATAACTTATTAATCAGGCATCATATGTAAATAATTTATATATGAAAAGTGCTTAGAATTTCATCTAGTTTAATAATATCCAACTCTCAATCATGTTTAAAATGTTTAAAATGCTGTTTGTTTAAATTTGCTCCAATGCCATGCAAAAATGCTTTAATTCATAACTAAATAACCGTAGCTCCGATTTTAATAAACTTTATATGTAAATGGGGTGGAAAAATGCCTAGTTTAACATGGTGGCACCAATTTGCATGTTTAACAACTATAAAATATGGATTAGGGCAGAACAGTACCATAACCAAAATATGCACATGAGGAGTTTCCGGACTTGTTGTTTGTAGTTCCGGCCTCATTTAAACTTGCCTAGATAGGTAGTTTTCTTTTGCTTCACCCTCTTGCCATGCTAACAACATTTAATCTTGTTGGGTACATAAACGAGAGAGAACTAAATAAGTCATGTGGTGTTTTCTTCAATATGTAACTCCGTTGCATAATGAGCTCCACTTAATTTGTAGTATTGTTTGTGCACTTTGACATGCCATGCTTCTTTAAACCGGACATGCATCATACTCGGTTGTGCATCTTGCCATGCTTATGTGGTGGTTGTTTACTATGTTGTGTGCTTCTTTTCCGGTGTTGCTTCTTCGGGTTGGTTCCGTTAATGTCGCATTTGTGAGGACTCATTCGACTAACATCCGTTTGTCTTCTTCATGGACTCGTTCTTCTTCCTTGCGGGATTTCAGGCAAGATGACCATACCCTCGAAATCACTTCCATCTTTGCTTGCTAGTTGCTCGCTTTTTTGCTATGCCTATGCTACGATACCTACCACTTGCTTATCATGCCTCCCATTTTGTTGAACCAAGCCTCTAACCCACCTTGTCCTAGCAAACCGTTGTTTGGCTATGTTACCGCTTTGCTCAGCCCCTCTTATAGCGTTGTTGGTTGCAGGTGAAGATTGGAGTTTGTTCCAGGTTTGGAACATGGATATTTAGTTGGGATATCACAATATCTCTTATTTAATTAATGCATCTATATACTTGGTAAAGGGTGGAAGGCTCGGCCTTATGCCTGGTGTGTTTGCTCCACTCTTGCCGCCCTAGTTTCCGTCATATCGGTGTTATGTTCCTTGATTTTGCGTTCCTTACGCGGTTGGGTTATAATGGGAACCCCTTGACAGTTCACTTTAAATAAAACTCCTGCAGCAAGGCCCAACCTTGGTTTTACCATTTGCAACCTAGCCTTTTCCCTTGGGAGTCGCGCATCCTGAGGGTCATCTTTATTTTAAACCCCCGGGCCAGTGCTTGTCTAAGTGTTGGTCCAACCCAGAGCACCATGCGGGGCCGTCCCTTGGCAACTTGGGTTACGTTGGCTCCCGTACGCTTAGCTTATCTGGTGTGCCCTAAGAACGAGATATGTGCAGCTCCTATCGGGATTTGTCGGCATAGCGGGTGGTCTTGCTGGACTTGTTTTACCATTGTCGAGGATGTCTTGTAACCGGGATTCCGAGTCTGATCGGGTCTTCCCGCTAGAAGGAATATCCTTCGTTGACCGTGAGAGCTTGTGATGGGCTAAGTTGGGACACCCCTGCAGGGATTTGAACTTTTGAAAGCCGTGCCCGCGGTTATGGGCAGATGGGAATTTGTTAATGTCCGGTTGTAGAAAACCTGAAGTTGACCTTAATTAAAATACATCAACCGCGTGGGTAACCATGATGGTCTCTTTCCGGCGGAGTCTAGGAAGTGAACACAGTGTTGGAGTTATGTTTGACGTAGGTTGTTCTAGGATCACTTCTTGATCATAGTTTCTCGATTGTGCTTTGCCTTCTCTTCTCGCTCTCATTTGCGTATATGTTAGCCACCAAATATGCTATTCGCTGCAGCAGCTCCACCTCATACCTTTACCTTACCCATAAGCTTAAATAGTCTTGATCGCGAGGGTGTGAGATTGCTGAGTCTCCGTGACTCACAGATACTTCCAAAACCAGCTTGCAGGTGCCGTTGAACCGTGCAGATGACGCAACCAAGCTCAAGGAGGAGCTCAATGAAGATCTTGTCCTTTGTGTTGTTTCGTGCTAGTTGATTAGTAGTGGAGCCCAGTCGGGATGATCGGGGATCTGTGTAGCATTTGGGGTAGTCTTCTTTTATTTTGGTTCCGTAGTCGGACCCTGATTGTATCTGGTTGATGTAATGCTTTATTCATGTAATTGTGTGAAGTGGCGATTGTAAGCCAACTATATATCTCTTTCCCTTATGTATTACATGGGTTGTGTGAAGATTACCTCACTTGCGACATTACTTTCAATGCGGTTATTCCTCTAAGTCGTGCTTCGACACGTGGGAGATATAGCCGCATCGAGGGCGTTACAAGTTGGTAATCAGAGCCTTCCCGACCTTAGGAGCCCCCACTGCTTGATCGAATTGGCTGACGAGTTGAGTCTAGAAAAATGTTTTGTGTCATTAGGAATTATATATCGGAGAGTTTAGGAATTCTTTTTACTCCTCAGTCCCTTCATCGCTCTGGTAAGGCATCCTGATGTAGAGTTTTGACTCTTCTCTTCTCAAATTTCACTATTTTTTTTAGGATCACGCGGGTATCTTGGAATCGTTCCGATGGTTTTGTGACGAGAACATTGTTCTTGGTGCCTCCTGTCATTTAGGGGTTGTGGCAGTGTCCCGGGGAGTTGAGCTCCGAGGTGTTGTCGTCACAATTTTATCGTTGCAGTTCTGGAATACCTGAGATTAGTTTCGCTGACATCGAAAATCTCTTTTATGCAGTTGTTGGTGAGATAACCTCGATGCCACCCAATACTGGGGCGGGAGTTCGGGAGTATTGCCATAACTCGTATAATAGATGCTTTTCGAAGGTTGAGGTAGACGATTTCCAAAGGTTTCTTGGTTATGTGTTGAAGGATGGATACAGCTGGATGTAGGATTTGCTAGTTTTGGGTGAGATATTATGCTTCCCCTGTATCCCCAACACCTGATTGCATAACCAGGAAAATTTCGGGAGTTTATAAGTGGTAATTCAAGTAGCTCTTAGGATATCTTTCCGACATATGTATGATATGAAATTGGGGTTCGACGTCTAGTGGTCCGCCTATTCACGGTCGGTTTTACAGTGGTCTCGTTGTGTCTTAAAGAGTCCTTGGCTATGCCGACTCGAGGACGCTTCGTATGTCATGTGCACTGCCTTGTACATGATGGTGCTATACGATCGAGCCCGTGTAGGCCCCACCACGAAAACTTCGGACGAAATCTCTATCATATGTTTGTTCCGGCTTATTTTGCAAGCCAATCCTTTGTTTTGTTTTGAGTTGTGGTATTCGAGTTGCTTCGAAGGCAAATGTTGATTCCATACCTTCCCAAATGGTGTTCTCATACTCCGATGTGAATACTAATCCTTCTTGATCATCAAGATTGTTATTGTCAATCCCCTTTTAACCGGTGTGTTTCTCTTCAAGTGGATCCGATCACTTCAACTTTTGCAAGATCAATTATCAGTTCTTCTCATCGGTGTTCATTTCATCCGTCTCAAAGTTGCCTTTGTTTTTCCCGCCCACCCACCCCTTTTTCTTCGAGGACTCGGAATTCTTAATCAAGTATCCTTTTATTCATATGAAATCTCTCCATTCTTTTCCGTCAATGTTCTTATCCGGTGATTCTCAGGAAGATGCTAACGGGGCTTCTAGTTCATCATTCTTCGTTTCTTTTATCTTCTCCGGTGGTTTCAATTCAAGCTTTTGGTGTTGATCATATCTTTTTTTTCCTTGTTTCAAATGTTTCTCATACCGGTGCACCTCATAATCTTTCACTTCTCGCTATTCAATTGTTCCGGAGTGCTCAAGATATCTCGAAGATTTGTGTTTTCACTTTGCATCCGTTCAAGCTATTTCGAGGTCCTATCTTATTCAAGCCATTTAATTCAACCGGTGTAATCTCTCCTTCAAATCGTTCAATGGTGTATCTTTTGAGTGGGCCCTAACCCACAGGTCTTTTTTCAGGATCTTACCTGACTATTCTTATTTTCCCGGAGCTATCCAGATTTCTTTTCGAAGTGTGACGTAAGAATGAATTTTCATCAGTCAGAGGGTTTCTCCAAGATGTTTCAAATTCTTTTCATCATTGGCTCAACCTCTTCGTTTTGATTCTTCCGGAGTGCCTAAATAAATCATGATGGTATTTCTCGTCGCCATTCTCAGTTTGGAAGACCGAAGAAGATTCTTCTTTCAACCTTGCTCCATTCTCTTCAAGATTCGTCATTCGAGATTGTTGCCATCCTCTCATAATTATTTTCGATTGTGAGACTTCTTTTCACCCATCCGGAGTAATTCAGGAGTCTTTTCAGTTTGATTATCCGGAGCCCACCATCTAAGATTTATTCATTCCAGCTTTCAGCTCTCATACTCTAAATCTTACCGGTGCTTCATTCAAGTGATCTCTAATCGGTCGTGATCTCTTCGTTCTCATGTATCTAAATCCTCTCAAGCATCTTCGTTCATTTTATAATTCTTCCCAGCGATTTGTGCCTTTTTACAATTCCATTTTCAAATTCTTACCGGTGATTCACCCCTTTTACTTCGTTCATTTTCAATTCTTACCGGTGGCTCGTTCAAGATTTCTCTTCCTTTGTTATTGTATCGATTCATTTGTTATCCTACCGGTGGTTCATTCAATATTTTCCCAAGTTGGCGCTATATCTATCTTAATGCTCTCTACGAGAATAAGTAGTATGTCAAATCCGCTGCTTGTCATCAATTTAAATTGGTGAAGGATAAGCATAATGTAATTCTTATTCTTGTTTCATCCGAGAGATTAATTCCTTATTCCGGAGGCATATCAAATTCTCAGTTTCATTTGTTTCATCTTTTTTTCCTAGAGTTCCAAGTTCTCTCAATTATATCATCACGGAGATCCATCTAAATCATTACAAGGTTTCACCTTGTGTTTTCAATTTCCCTTTCTTTTCGTCATCCTTTTGTTTACCGGAGTACTTCATCAAGGTGCTACATGATGGTTCATCAAAGAAATAATTCCTTCTCCAAGTGTTCATTGAGATTCTTTTCAAAGGAGCTCAAGCTTTGTTCATCTTGCAATCCGGAGTGCAATTCTTTTACCTTATCTTTTGAGGTGGTGTTATGTCATTCTAGATAATTTTCCCTTCGTGTTTCATGATTCACCAGTTTTTCATGAGTGACATATCTAAACCCATCATTTTCTCTTCGCTCAAGACATCTTTTCAATCCCATCAATCTCTTCATTGGAGTATCTTGGGTTATATTTCACCTAAAGCTTTCCCTAAGGATTGTTGCTATTTATGGTGCTCTTAAAGGACCCAGATTTTCATCCTTCCGGTGAATAAGTTTCTCGTCTTCTTGTTCATATAAATCCAATCTTTTTTGTGAGTGGCAAGTTGTCACCTCATAATGTTGATATGCCTTCTATAAGCCCACTTCAAGCTTGTCCTTCCGTTGTTGGTGTTCAAACAACTCCGTTCGACCCTTCTCCTAAGTATGCCTTTTCAAGATCTTTTGTGGTAGAAGTTGGCATTTTCTTCTCAATTCTCCTATGGCAATTATCTATCTTCTATTCTTCCGTTCTGAAGACATTGTGATGTTGCTCTCCTCAACCCATTTTCTCGCATTGTCGAGACCATGTTTTGATCGTGCTTATCCTTTTAACCGGAGTATTGTGAACCTTTGCTCAAGCTCTTTCATTTTATCAAGTTTTTCATCTCTTTTAAACCGGAGTGCTGTCAGAGATCTTTCTTACCCCTTGTTCCATTCACTCAATAGTTACGGAGGCAGTGTATTGTGATTTCATGAAGTATCTTCTCATCTTATCAAGTTATTATTCAACTCCTTTTCTTTTCAATCAGAGTGCTGCCCGCAGTTGTTCTCCCTTGTTCCTCTTTTCTAACGGAGTGTTTTCAACTTCGTCATCTCCGTTGTATTTTTTTCTCGAAATGGCTTAACCTTTTCAAGGTTCTTTGGTTTCACTCGTTTGTCAAAGAAGCAACTTAGTTTTACCTCTTCTCTTTCCCTTAGTGGTGGAGTGTTGTGACGCCCCGAGACCGCTGCGCCAGGTGTCTTCCAGTTATTCGCCGTCATTGCCATGTCATTTGCTTGTGTGTTGTATCTTGTCATGTCATCATGTGCATTGCATCATCATGTTTTCAAAACTCGCATTCGTCTCAGTCTCCTCGTTTCGTCCGTTGTCCGTTCTGAGCCCAGACACACTTGCACGCGCCCGCGGCATGTCCGGAATATTATTTTATAAGTGGCCGGAAAATGTTCTCGGAATGGGTTGAAAGTTTACGTGTGGTCTTATTATAGTGTAGATAGACCGCCTATCAAGTTTAATCGCATTCGGAGTTCGTTTGAAAGCCCAAATGTTAAACTATAGCGACATTATAGTCGGTCTAACGTCGGACGTTTTCGGTCTCCTAAAACTGTTGCCGGGCCTCTCTCTCCTCTCTTCTCAGCCCATGTCTATCTAGCACAGCCCACTAGCCCACCTGTCTAACCCCCCTCCGCTCTGGGTCGTCTGATCGAGATCGAACGGCTCCAAAACGGCCTCAAACCCCCTAACCCTAGCTCCCTTGCCTTATATAGACCCCCTCCATGCCATTTTTGGCATCCCTAGCCCTCCACCTACCTCTAGCCCCCCTCCCCTCAATTTCAGCCCCGAACTCCTCCCTGGCCTCCACTTGTCACCGCCGCCCTTGGTCTCTTCCCGGACCGCCACCTCGTCGGCGCCACCTGGCACGCTCCTAGTGGCCAGCCGCCACCGCGTGGTCACCCGCAGCCAATGGGACGATGCCACATCGCCCCTGGCCTCCTCCCACCTCCCGCGGCCCTGCCAGGCCCATGTGGCACCCGCCGAGCCCATCGAAGCCCGGATCCTGCCGCCGCTTCCGAGAGCCCCGCACCCTGGTTCCCGAGCCTCGCGCAGGAGGTCCTCTCCCCGTCCAGGCCCGCCACTGGCCGACAAGACGCCGGAGTCGTCGGCGACGACCCCTGCTCCGCGACGTCGCCCGGGTCGTGTCCCGGTCGCCCTCTCCTCCCTTCCTCCGTTTCCCTTCCTCTTTCTCTTACAGCTCTATCTCTCTTTGGCCATGGATGGCGCCGCTGCCCGGAGCTCCTCGTCGCCGCTCAGCTTCCGACGTCGCTCGGATTCGTCGGATCCGACAAGTTTCCGCCCAGATCTGTTCCTCTCCGGTCCTCCCCGCCGCCCTCACCTGCCGGAGTCGCTGCTGCCCTATCGTTGACTTCGGGCGCCTCCGTCCCCGTCTCTGCTCCTGCGCTTGCACCAGGCACGAGGAGGACGAGCGCCTCAACCGCCCTGCATCGCTGGCACCCTTGGTCCGGCCCAGATGCTACATGGCCTAGCCGAAGCCTGCCAGCCTTGCCTCCCACCGACCGGGCCTTGGCCCATGGGTGAGCTCCCCGCAGCCCCTCCTCTCTGTTGGCCCAGTTCAGCAGATTCAGCCCTACAGTGTTTTTTCCTCTGGACGAATTTAATCAATTATCCCAGGATTTACTGTTTTGCAGAAAAACCCTCATTGTCATGCATATAATAACTTATTAATCAGGCATCATATGTAAATAATTTATATATGAAAGTGCTTAGAATTTCATCTAGTTTAATAATATCCAACTCTCAATCATGTTTAAAATGTGTAAAATGCTGTTTGTTTAAATTTGCACCTATGCCATGCAAAAATGCTTTAATTCATAACTAAATAACCGTAGCTCCGATTTTAATAAACTTTATATGTAAATGGGGTGGAAAAATGCCTAGTTTAACATGGTGGCACCAATTTGCATGTTTAACAACTATAAAATATGGATTAGGGCAGAACAGTACCATAACCAAAATATGCACGTGAGGAGTTTCCGGACTTGTTGTTTGTAGTTCCGGCCTCATTTAAACTTGCCTAGATAGGTAGTTTTCTTTTGCTTCACCCTCTTTGTCGTGGAATTGTCACGTCAGATGTCCTTAGTGTCAGGACTTAGTCGCGAGGCCAACGCATCTATGTGGTAGCTTGAGAGGGGTTGAGTGGAATCGAGAGACGCAACACAAGACAGGGATTTAGACAGCTTCGGGCCCTGGGAAACATCATCCGGTAAAAACCCTACATGCTGTTTGAGGCTAAGTCTCATTATCATCACGAGGGAGTCGCCATAAACCGGCTATCCTCTTTGTGTCTAGCCCTAAAATTGTTTCTTCTTGCTTGTAGCTTTGTCGATTCTAACTTGTCCCTCTCTGGGGAGCCCTGCCCCTCCTTATATATGTTGAAGGGGCGGTTTACATGTGGAGTCCTATTAGGATTAGGACTAGTCTATCTCTAATACAAACCGGATAAAAGTGTTGGTCTCAACTCCTTGTAAGGCAAATATTCCTTTCCTCTTGAACCGGCCCACAATGGTTGAACCGGCCTTCATGAACCGCCAGACAGGCCGCCGGGTCTTGTTGCTCCTCTGGCCCGCCTGCCGGATTACCAATGAACTACAAACCGTCTGGTCTGTGCAGGCCGCCGGTGAATCGCCAAGTCCGGCCGGATTATCCTTCCGGCCGGTTTACACCGCGGGGTATATCCCCGACATTAGCCCCCAGTTTAATTTGGATTCATCCATGTTAAACTGATTTGCAACATAAACACAAGAACAAATTCGTCGGGTTGTGCTCCGGCTTAAATACTCTTGTAAACCGGCACTTGATCATCCTTAAATCCTTGTCACCTCCTTCTAGAAAATCCGGGTTAATAACCAGCTTCATACTCAAATTGCTGATGTTGGCTTCTTATAGAAAAAATAATGTGAAGAATAATCCACTTGAATCGGCTTCCAAGGCGCCGGTTTTAAGAAATATTGGTCTTGACATACTCATCTGATATTCAGCCGGTTTGAAGATGTAAAATTTGCCGGATTAATATTACCAAAATTGCCGGATTGTAAATATGGATGGCACCAAGTCATAATTGTCACCAACTCCAGGTCATAATTATTGCTCAAAACTGAACATTTGAAGATTTTTTCTCCCTTATATCCATATTACCTGTAGCCCCCAAGTCTTGAATAGAACAAAGTGATGATTTGAGACTTGTTTTCATATAATTACTGCCACTTTGAAGAAATCCATGTTGTTCATCCCAGTCACTTAGTAAAACTGAACATTCCATATTATGTAGCCCCCAAGTGCCGGGTTGTTATGCTTGCAGCAACCTGGGACTTGTAATTTCCTGATGCTCATAAAGACTTCAACCAGTGTAGCCCCCAAGGGCCGGGTCATTATGTAATAATGAGCATGGACTTTGATAGATACTTCATTGAAAATAACATCATATGATGTAACCCCCATCATGGGGCTTGAATTCACGTCCACAAGGTTTAAGAGCCTTTTGCTTTACCAACTGAACAGTGGACCCTTCAATATAATGAATAAAAAGCTTTGTACCTTGAATTGTTTAACAGGAGCAAATGGTAGCCCCCAAGGGCCGGCTCATTATAATATGATGAGTCGGGTCTTCAATGAGACTAGTAAAAATGACTTTGCATTAGCCCCCAAGTGTCATGGTGCATGCTTGCAGCGACATGAGACTTGCATGTAATCTCAATTTGAATAATGTAGCCCCCAAGTGCCGGGTCATGAGCCTGCAGCGACTTGGGACTATTCCTTCCATTGTAGAATAAATCATATCCTTTGATAAAATAATAACTGTTGTGCTAAAGCGACTTTGAAAACTTAATAATACCGGTTACTAATAACCATAAAAATCCAGCTATGTTGGCTATTCAAGATAATATAATCCGGTATGAAAAATTCATCCAATATCATAATGAAAATTCAGCCAAATTTGGCTATTTGAATAATATAACCTAATCATTTATAAGCGCATGATTCCAATGGCGCAATACAAATATATACTGGCGACGTATAGTCCAAAGCCAGGCGGTTTAATAAACTCCGGATAATTTCCCATCATATACTGGCGACTTATCGTCTTAAAGCCAGGCCGGTTTAATAAACACCGGATAATTAATCATCATGCTTTATTCAACCTGTCTCTGCATACAACAAGTTTTAAAGTGTCCTGGCGGTTTACCGCCGGACGGGTCATAATGCCCAACATATAACCCAGGTTTATAACCAAGGCTGCACTTAAGAATAATCAATGAAATATATCATACATGTGATATTGAATCACATCATTGGTTTACCAATTTTTTGTAGTAAGAGTGATAACCCCAATCTTGAGTAATGATAACTCCTTTCATACTGTGCCGGTTGATGATAAACCGTACCGGGTTGTGATAACACCGGTTTAACCATATATAATACTGGCGACTCGTAGTCAAACCAGACCGGGCTGATAGTCTCCGGATTATAACTTGATCCTGTATTGACAACTTGTAATTGAAAGTCAAGCCGGGTTGATAAACACCGGTTTACTCCATAATAGGATGGTAACAGAAAATCAAACCGGGCAGATGCCCTCCGGATTAAAGGGGAATCAAATCTATCAGCTGAATCGGAACAAAGGTGTTTGTCGACATAAAAGAAATCCGACAAAAGCAAAGAACAAACAAACCATGAAAATAACATGGAAACAAAGGCAATGATAAAAACCATTTGCAAAAATATGCTATACTGAGCTGATCAGATGGTATTACCATGGTCGGACAGGATCAAGGCCCCCAATAGGAGTGACAATGATTCAAGTCAGCCAGGTCCCCAAATGATTCGTGGCATATATGCCAGATCAAGAGGCGTGGCAATGGTTCGGGTTCGACCATGCCCCCAAGTGATTTTGTGGCCTTAGGCCGACCAAGAGGCGTGACTGGTTCAGACTTGACCATGTCCCCAAATGATCTGGTGGCTGTCGCCTATCAAAGGGTGTTCGTTGGTTCGGACACGAGCAAGGCCCCCAGTGATATATAAAAAACAAATGTCAAGGGGTAAACCGGAGGTCGCTTTAAACAGAACCACTCCGTGTAACCTCGCATGATGAGAAAGATAGAGACCCCGCTTTATGAAGCAGAAGCCCCCATGTGATCAATAATATGTTAGGCCAATAAGGCAGGATACCCATGTTTGAACCGCGCATCACGGCAGCAGGTCCTCTTCGGTAATTTTTAACTTTTTTGCAAGAGATGAATTCTTCTTGAACCGGGATCTTGAACCGGATAGTGAGAGCTTCAAAGCTTTGTGGGAGAACAGACGTCCCTTAAACAGGATTGCGAACCGGAATCTTCATTTTCAGCCGGAAATTTTCTGACGGCCTTTCAACTCGAACTTGCGAGAAATTAATTCCTTTTTGAACCGGACATTGTTAAACAGGATTTGAGAGCTTCAAAGCTTCGTGCGAGACAAATTCCCCTTGAACCGGATTGTAAACCGGATATTTGAGAGCTTCAGTGAGACTGACTTCCCTTGAACCGGATTGTAAACCGGAATCCTTTCTGATGATCCGGAACCTCTTCATTGAGCCGGGACTTTGTAACTGTCATATACTTTCTAAGCCGGAAATTTTCTGACGGCCTTCAAATAACAGTAGCCTCCGGGACCGGGTTCTCTTTCCCTCCATCGTCCTGGGGTTCTTAAATTTGCTGAAACTAGCAAGATTTGCTGAGTCATGTCATTGTAGCCCCCGAGTCTCAAAGGTGACTCGAGGAGTTGGCTTGAGACTCTCCATATGTGACCGTGACGTAAACCGGCATAACTTGTATATCATTGGTGTTGATAGCATGATGTGAATCCACAGAAGGTTGAGGTGACTGCGGCAGGTTATAAATGACCCCGTATGAGCCATGTCAGCAACTCGGCCAATAGTTCCTTCCAACTGGCGATTTGAATTTAACCAAAACTGTAGTGGCGGTGACTGGTGTGCCTGCCCATTGAGCCACCCAGTGCAGACGGCGGTTGATAGTATATGATAATTTGCCTCCAATTTGAAAGAAAACCGGGCTACCCAAGCTGTGACTTGCTCATGCAGACATGTGCGGCCTGGTATGTTGATGTAGACCAGGCCGCGAGAGACGGATGGCAAGGACGACCGCATCATCAGAAGCGGCTCAGACGGATGAATCGGCCGCGGGGCTATAAACCGGCGCAGGTGAGTCAACCACGTCATTTGGATGCAGCGAACAATTGTCCTGCATCAACAATATTGCAGACCAAGGCAAAGATAAACTGCTCTTTGACAAAAATGATATGTGCCAATAAAATATATTTAAAATGGATATCACCTGATGTGTTAGGTCAGAAATAATCACTGCGGAGTTGATGATCACCACGGTGAAGCTGAAATCAATCATGGACAAGTCGGCCATACGAGCAAACGGATGAAACGGCCGCAGCGTAAATCGGTACGGACGGGCGAGTCGGCCGGCGCGTAAACCGGTGCGGACGAGCAAGTTGTCCTCCTCGTTGTAAACCGGCGCGGACGCATGAACCGGTGGCCAGGGCGGACGGGCGAATCGTCCGTGATGTTGTAAGGTGGTGCAGACGGGCGAGTCGGCCGGCGCGTTGATATAACCCGGACTGCGATACGCGTGTCCGTGAATGGCATAAAAATTGTCCTGTGTAAAAATATTACAAGAGAGAGTAATTTTTCTTTCATAAAAAAGAAAAGTGTTTAATACATAAATTTAGATGAATACCACCTGATGTTTGGGCAGACAGTAAAACACCACAGCATCAGAAGCGGCTTCGGAGTGATGAGTCGGTCGCGGCCTTGTAAGACGGCACAGACGAGCCAGTTGTCCTCCGCATTATAAATCGGTGCGGACGCGTGAACCAGCGGCGAGGGCGGACGGGCGAGTCGTCCGTGACGTCGTAAAGTGATGCGGACGGCGAGTCAAACATGATGTTGTTTAACCCGTGCAGATGCACAAATCGGCCGCAGGCGCAGACGGATGTAAACCGAACATCAGGGCAGCGACTCGCACGTGTATCCGTCGAGCATCATAGCACAGACAAACACCAGCGTTTGAGGCGCCCCCTTAGGTGACACCTTTTTGTAATGATCCTGGTATTTTTTTTTCAGATGAACCCGGATGCTGGCGCTGGATATGACGGTGGCTTCGGTTTGGAGACCCGACGCACGGAGACTTGCTACGCGGAAGTGGGCGCGTAGCCCAGCGCGACCGCGATACGGATGAGGTGCAAGGGTGATTTAGACCGGAGGCGGGGCGTGACCCGTGGTGGCTGAGGAGTCCGGGTCGTGGTCGTTTCTGGCCAATTCATCTTTTGCTTCCCCGAGTCGCGGTCGTTTTGTGGTGCTGGCTTGAAGCAAGGTGGCGTAACCGGCTCTTAGTGGAAACAAGCAGCAGCACCCTTTTATACTTAATAATCCTTCCTTGGAATCCGTGCATGTGTAATGGTTGCACTAGTTGAGGGATCTTTCACGTGGAGTAACTTGGGAATCCATCAGGCTTTAGGTTTCACGAACACTGGTACACGTAGATCGATCTGGCGACGTCACGTGGCCGCAACAGCTTCCCTAATTCCCGTTTGTACTGGCAGATGACACATGACGCTTGTCAGCCGTCTCTGAGCACTTTTGATTTTGGACGACAGTACGTGGAGCAGTAATGGTGACTCGCAGATTCCTCAAGTTCAGATTGCCTTGGACGAGAATTGATTTGATGTACCTGTTTCCGTTGACAGAACCTGCCAGTTCTAATAGTTCACACGAGGCGGCGATTTATATTTGGTGAACCGATTTCCTGCCTGTCTCGACGGTTTGGGGGCGCGGCGTAACGCAACCCTAAACTTCCATGTTCAATTTTCTGTACGCTGCCACTGAAAACTTTTTTAATCCTGACTGTTGAACTTCGTAGTTGACGTGAATTCTTCCAGGCCGGCTCTTGCTGATCCGGCGGATCATAGCTTCTCGATTCCTGAGGGATCCCTTCAAGAACTCAACACCAACGTGCGCGGGCCCCACGGTGGGCGCCAACTGTCGTGGAATTGTCACGTCAGATGTCCTTAGTGTCAGGACTTAGTCGCGAGGCCAACACATCTATGTGGTAGCTTAAGAGGGGTTGAGTGGAATCGAGAGACGCAACACAAGACAGGGATTTAGACAGCTTCGGGCCCCGGGAAACATCATCCGGTAAAAACCCTACATGCTGTTTGAGGCTAAGTCTCATTATCATCACGAGGGAGTCGCCATAAACCGGCTATCCTCTTTGTGTCTAGACCTAAAATTGTTTCTTCTTGCTTGTAGCTTTGTCGATTCTAACTTGTCCCTCTCTGGGGAGCCCTGCCCCTCCTTATATATGTTGAAGGGGCGGTTTACATGTGGAGTCCTATTAGGATTAGGACTAGTCTATCTCTAATACAAACCGGATACAAGTGTTGGTCTCAACTCCTTGTAAGGCAAATATTCCTTTCCTCTTGAACCGGCCCACAATGGTTGAACCGGCCTTCATGAACCGCCGGACAGGCCGCCGGGTCTTGTTGCTCCTCTGGCCCGCCTGCCGGATTACCAATGAACTACAAACCGTCTGGTCTGTGCAGGCCGCCGGTGAATCGCCAAGTCCGGCCGGATTATCCTTCCGGCCGGTTTACACCGCGGGGTATATCCCCGACACTCTTGCCATGCTAACAACATTTAATCTTGTTGGGTACATAAACGAGAGAGAACTAAATAAGTCATGTGGTGTTTTCTTCAATATGTAACTCCGTTGCATAATGAGCTCCACTTAATTTGTAGTATTGTTTGTGCACTTTGCCATGCCATGCTTCTTTAAACCGGACATGCATCATACTCGGTTGTGCATCTTGCCATGCTTATGTGGTGGTTGTTTACTATGTTGTGTGCTTCTTTTCCGGTGTTGCTTCTTCGGGTTGGTTCTGTTAACATCGCGTTTGTGAGGACTCGTTCGACTAACGTCCATTTGTCTTCTTCATGGACTTGTTCTTCTTCCTTGCGGGATTTCAGGTAAGATGACCATACCCTCGAAATCACTTCTATCTTTGCTTGCTAGTTGCTCGCTCTTTTGCTATGCCTATGCTGCGATACCTACCACTTGCTTATCATGCCTCCCATTTTGTTGAACCAAGCCTCTAACCCACCTTGTCCTAGCAAACCGTTGTTTGCCTATGTTACCCCTTTGCTCAGCCCCTCTTATAGCGTTGTTGGTTGCAGGTGAAGATTGGAGTTTGTTCCATGTTTGGAACATGGATATTTAGTTGGGATATCACAATATCTCTTATTTAATTAATGCATCTTATACTTGGTAAAGGGTGGAAGGCTCGGCCTTATGCCTGGTGTTTTGTTCCACTCTTGCCGCCCTAGTTTCCGTCATATCGGTGTTATGTTCCCGGATTTTGCGTTCCTTACGCGGTTGGGTTATAATGGGAACCCCTTGACAGTTTGCTTTAAATAAAACTCCTACGGCAAGGCCCAACCTTGGTTTTACCATTTGCCACCTAGCCTTTTTCCCTTGGGAGTCGTGCATTCCGAGGGTCATCTTTATTTTAAACCCTCGGGCCAGTGCTTGTCTAAGTGTTGGTCCAACCCAGAGCACCGTGCGGGGCCGTCCCTTGGCAACTTGGGTTACGTTGGCTCCCGTACGCTTAGCTTATCCGGTGTGCCCTGAGAACGAGATATGTGCAGCTCCTATCGGGATTTGTCGGCACAGCGGTGGTCTTGCTGGACTTGTTTTACCATTGTCGAGGATGTCTTGTAACCGGGATTCCGAGTCTGATCGGGTCTTCCCGCTAGAAGGAATATCCTTCGGTGACCGTGAGAGCTTGTGATGGGCTAAGTTGGGACACCCCTGCAGGGATTTGAACTTTCGAAAGCCGTGCCCGCGGTTATGGGCAGATGGGAATTTGTTAATGTCCGGTTATAGAAAACCTGAAGTTGACCTTAATTAAAATACATCAACTGCGTGGGTAACCGTGATGGTCTCTTTCCGGCGGAGTCCTAGAAGTGAACACGGTGTTGGAGTTATGTTTGACACAGGTTGTTCTAGGATCACTTCTTGATCATAGTTTCTCGATCGTGCTTTGCCTTCTCTTCTCGCTCTCATTTGCGTTTATGTTAGCCACCAAATATGCTAGTCGCTGCTGCATCTCCACCTCATACCTTTACCTTACCCATAAGCTTAAATAGTCTTGATCGCGAGGGTGTGAGATTGCTGAGTCTCCGTGACTCACAGATACTTCCAAAACCAGCTTGCAGGTGCCGTTGAACCGTGCAGATGACGCAACCAAGCTCAAGGAGGAGCTCGATGAAGATCTTGTCCTGTGTGTTGTTTCGTGCTTGTTGATCAGTAGTGGATCCAGTCGGGACGATCGGGGATCTGTGTAGCATTTGGGGTAGTCTTCTTTTATTTTGGTTCCGTAGTCGGACCCTGATTGTATCTGGTTGATGTAATGCTTTATTCATGTAATTGTGTGAAGTGGCGATTGTAAGCCAACTATATATCTCTTTCCCTTATGTATTACATGGGTTGTGTGAATATTACCTCGCTTGCGACATTGCTTTCAATGCGGTTATGCCTCTAAGTCATGCTTCGACACGTGGGAGATATAGCCGCATCGAGGGTGTTACATCAACTCCCCAGGACACTGCCACAACCCCTAATGTCAGGAGGCACCAAGAACAATGTCCTCGTTAGAAAACCATAGGAACGATTCCAAGATACCCGCGTGATCCTAATTTTTTTAGTGAAATTTGAGAAGAGAAGAGTCAAAACTCTACATCAAGATGCCTCACCAGAGCGATGAAGGGAATGAGGAGTAAAAATAAGTCCTACTCTCCGATATATATAATTCCTAAATGACTCAAAACATTTTTTTCTAGACTCAACAACGCCAGCGATTCGATCAAGCAGGGGGCTCCTAAGGTCGGCGAAGGCTCTGATTACCAACTTGTAACACCCTCGATGCGGCTATATCTCCCACTTGTCGAAGCACGACTTAGAGGCATAACCGCATTGAAAGCAATGTCGCAAGTGAGGTAATCTTCACAACAACCCATGTAATAAAATAAGGGAATAAGAGTAACATAGTTGGCTTACACTCACCACGTCACACAAATACATAAATAAGTCATTACAATCATCCAATACATTCAAGGTCCGACTACGGAACCAAAATGAAGATAAACCCCAAATGCAACATAGTCCCCGATCGCCCCAACTGGGCACCACTACTGATCATCTGGGAAAGACACGTAGTAACGACGAGAGTCTTCATCGAACTCCCACTTGAGCTCGGTCATATCATCTGGAGCGGTATCATCGGTCCCTGCATCTGGTTTTGGAAGTAATCTGTGAGTCACGAGGACTCAGCAATCTCACACCCTCGCGATCAAGACTATTTAAGCTTATAGGAAAGGCAAAGGTATGATTAGGGATGGCAATGGGTCGGGTTTGGGGTGGCTGGAGCTGGTCCAAATCCAACCCATGACCCATCTTCCTACCCTCTGCCCATCCACCAAATTATCCATGGGCAAAACTTGTGCCCATGTCCAAACCCACTGGATACCCACATACCCATGGAGCTCCATGGGCATAGAAAAGTCAGCATGAAGCCTTCCCAAAGAGCAAATTAACTCATCATCATTCACTCACAAATGACAACATAAGCTACATGCATAAGTAGGCAACAAGTAATACGATGAGTCCTTAAGTGTGACACACCAGAGGTTGATTCTGCAGCATATAGCTCATGGAACAAGTTGCATATTTCCTGCCATTTCCCATTCATTCGCTCTTTCTACTATCACTGGCATATGGCCCCACATGTCATACGGGTATCCATTGGATATCCATGAAGCGCAAACTATAACCATGCCCAACCTGGCTGTTCGTGGGTATCCATATCCATGGACCCATGGGGGAAAATGTGGTCCATACCCTTGCCCAACCGGGTCGGGTATCCATGGGTATCCAGATCCGTGGATAAAATTGCTATCCCTAGGTATGATGTGGAGCTGCAGCAAGCGACTAGCATATATGGTGGCTAACATACACAAATGAGAGCGAGAACAGAAGGCAAAGGCACGGTCGATGAACTATGATCAAGAAGTGATCCTAGAACAACCTACGTCAAGCATTACTCCAACACCGTGTTCATTTCCTGGACTCCGCCGAGAAGAGACCATCACGGTTACACACACGGTTGATGCATTTTAATTAAGTTAAGTTTCAGGTTATCTACAACCGGACATTAACAAATTCCCATCTGCCCATAACCGCGGGCACGGCTTTCGAAAGTTCAAATCCCTGCAGGGGAGTCCCAACTTAGCCCATCACAAGCTCTCACGGTCAACGAAGTATATCTTTCTCCCAAGACAATCCGATCAGACTCAGCATCCCAGTTACAAGACATCCTCGACAATGGTAAAACAAGTCCAGCAACACCGCCCGAATGTGCCGACAAATCCCGATAGGAGCTGCACATATCTCGTTCTCAGGGCACACTCAGACGAGACTAGCTACGAGTAAAACCAACCATCAAGTTTCCCCGAGGTGGCCCCGTAGGCAGCTCAGTTTGGACCAACACTCAGAGGAGCACTGGCCCGGGGGGTTTAAATAAAGATGACCCTCGGGCTCCGGAAACCCAAGGGAAAAAGAGGCTAGGTAGCGAATGGTAAAACCTGAAGGAAATATGCCCTAGAGGCAATAATAAAGTTATTATTTATTTCCTTATTTCATGATAAATGTTTATTATTCATGCTAGAATTGTATTAACCGAAAACATAATACATGTGTGAATACATAGACAAACAAAGTGTCACTAGTATGCCTCTACTTGACTAGCTCGTTAATCAAAGATGGTTATGTTTCCTAACCATAGACAAAGAGTTGTTATTTGATTAACGGGATCACATCATTAGGAGAATGATGTGATTGACTTGACCCATTCCGTTAGCTTAGCACTCGATCGTTTAGTATGTTGCTATTGCTTTCTTCATGACTTATACATGTTCCTATGACTATGAGATTATGCAACTCCTGTTTACCGGAGGAACACTTTGTGTGCTACCAAACGTCACAACGTAACTGGGTGATTATAAAGGAGCTCTACAGGTGTCTCCAAAGGTACATGTTGGGTTGGCGTATTTCGAGATTAGGATTTGTCACTCCGATTGTCGGAGAGGTATCTCTGGGCCCTCTCGGTAATGCACATCACATAAGCCTTGCAAGCATTGCAACTAATGAGTTAGTTGCGAGATGATGTATTACGGAACGAGTAAAGAGACTTGCCGGTAACGAGATTGAACTAGGTATTGAGATACCGATGATCGAATCTCGGGCAAGTAACATACTGATGACAAAGGGAACAACGTATGTTGTTATGCGGTCTGACCGATAAAGATCTTTGTAGAATATGTAGGAGCCAATATGAGCATCCAGGTTCCGCTATTGGTTATTGACCGAAGACATGTCTCGGTCATGTCTACATTGTTCTCGAACCCGTAGGGTCCGCACGCTTAAGGTTTTGATGACAGTTATATTATGAGTTTATGAGTTTTGATGTACCTAAGGAGTTCGGAGTCCTGGATGAGATCGGGGACATGACGGGCAGTCTCGAAATGGTCAAGACGTAAAGATCGATATGTTGGACGACTATATTCGGACATCAGAAAGGTTCCGAGTGGTTCGAGTATTTTTCGGAGTATCGGGGAGTTACGGGAATACGGGGGAAGAAGTATATGGGCCTTATTGGGCTTTAGGGGAGAGGGAGAGGCAAGCCGCGCGCCCCCCCATTTACTAGTCCGAATTGGACTAGGGGGAGGGGCGGCGCCCCCTCCTTCCTTCTCTTCCCTCTTCCCCTTCCTTGTCTCCTACTCCTACTACATGGAAGGACTCCTAGTTGGACTAGGAAAGGGGGAACCCTACTCCCGGTGGGAGTAGGACTCCCCTAGGGCGCGCCATAGAGAGGGCCGGCCCTCCCCTCCTCCACTCCTTTATATACGGGGGCAGGGGGCACCCCATAGACACACAAGTTGATCTTCGTGATCGTTCTCTTAGCCGTGTGCGGTGCCCCCCTCCACCATACTCCTCGATAATATTGTAGCGGTGCTTAGGCGAAGCCCTGCGATGGTAGAACATCAATATCATCACCACGCCGTCGTGCTTATGGAACTCTTCCCTGACACTTTGCTGGATCGGAGTTCGAGGATCATCATCGAGCTGAACGTGTGCTAGAACTCGGAGCTGCCGTAGTTTCGGTGCTTGATCTGTCGGGCCGTGAAGACGTACGACTACATCAACCGCGTTGTTATAACGCTTCCGCTTTCGGTCTACGAGGGTACATAGACAATACTCTCCCCTCTCGTTGCTATGCATCACCATGATCTTGCGTGTGCGTAAGAATTTTTTTGAAATTACTACGTTCCCCAACAGTGGCATCCGAGCCTAGGTTTTATGTGTTGATGTTATATGCATGAGTAGAACACAAGTGAGTTGTGGGCGATATAAGTCATACTGCTTACCAGCATGTCATACTTTGGTTCGGCGGTATTGTTGGATGAAGCGGCCCGACCGACATTACACGTACGCTTACGTGAGACTGGTTCTACCGACGTGCTTTGCACAGAGGTGGCTGGCGGGTGTCAGTTTCTCCAACTTTAGTTAAACCGAGTGTGGCTACGCCCGGTCCTTGCGAAGGTTAAAACATCACCAACTTGACAAACTATCGCTGTGGTTTTGATGCGTAGGTAAGATTGGTTCTTGCTAAGCCCGTAGCAGCCACGTAAAACTTGCAACAACAAAGTAGAGGACGTCTAACTTGTTTTTGCAGGGCATGTTGTGATGTGATATGGTCAAGACGTGATGAGATATAAGTTGTTGTATGAGATGATCATGTTTTGTTGAAGTTATCGACAACTGGCAAAATCCTTATGGTTGTCTCTCTATTGCATAAGATGCAAGCGCCAAATAATTGCTTTACTTTATTGCTATGTGATAGCAATAGTTGCAAGAGCAATTGTTGGCGAGACGACCATGTAACGACACATTGATATAGATCAAGATGATGGAGATCATGGTGTCATGCCGGTGACGATAGAGATCATGACAGTACTTTGGAGATGGAGATCAAAGGCGCAAGATGATCATGGCCATATCATGTCACATATTTTGATTGCATATGATGTTTATCTTTTATACATCTTATTTTGCTTAGTTCGACAGTAGCTTTATAAGATGATCTCTCACTAAATTTCAAGGTATAAGTGTTCTCCCTGAGTATGCACCGTTGCGAAAGTTCTTCGTGCTGAGACACCACGTGATGATCGGGTGTGATAGGCTCTACGTTCAAATACAACGGGTGCAAAACAGTTACACACGCGGAATACTTAGGTTAAACTTGACGAGCCTAGCATATACAGATATGGCCTCTGAACACTGGAGACCGAAAGGTCGAGCGTGAATCATATAGTAGATATGATCAACATAGTGATGTTCACCATTGAAAACTACTCCATCTCACGTGATGATCGGACATGGTTTAGTTGATTTGGATCACGTGATCACTTAGATGATTAGAGGGATGTCTATCTAAGTGGGAGTTCTTAAGTAATATGATTAATTGAACTTAAATTTATTATGAACTTAGTCCTGGTAGTATTTTGCAAATTATGTTGTAGATCAATAGCTCGCGTTGTTGCTTTCATATGTTTATTTTGATATGTTCCTAGAGAAAATTGTGTTGAAAGATATTATTAGCAATGATGCGGATTGAATCCGTGATCTGAGGTTTATCCTCATTGCTGCACAGAAGAATTATGTCCTTGATGCACCGCTAGGTGACAGGCCTATTGCAGGAGCAAATACAGACGTTATGAACGTTTGGCTAGCTCAATATGATGACTACTTGATAGTTTAGTGCACCATGCTTAATAGCTTAGAATCGGGACTTCAAAGATGTTTTGAACGTCATGGACCATATGAGATGTTCTAGGAGTTGAAGTTAATATTTCAAGTAAAAACCTGAGTTGAGAGATATGAAGTCTCCAACAAGTTCTATAGCTAAAAGATGGAGGAGAATCGCTCAACTAGTGAGCATGTGCTCAGATTGTCTGGGTACTACAATCTCTTGAATCAAGTGGGAGTTAATCTTCCAGATAAAATAGTGATTGACAGAATTCACTAGTCACCATCACCAAGTTAGTAGAACTTCGTGATCAACTGTGATATGCAAGGGATAACGGAAACGATTCCCAAGCTCTTTGTAATGCTGAAATTGACGAAGGTAGAAATCAAGAAAAACAGCAAGTGTTGATGGTTGACGAGACCACTAGTTTCAAGAAAACGACAAAGAGAAGAAGGGGAACTTCAAGAAGAACGACAAGCAAGTTGCTGCTCAAGTGAACAAGCCCAAGTCTGGTCCTAAGCCTGAGACTAAGTGCTTCTACTGCAAAGGGACTGGTCACTGGAAGCGGAACTACCCCAAGTAATTGGCTGATAAGAAGGATGGCAAAGTGAACATAGGTATATTTGATATACATGTTATTGATGTGTACTTTACTAGTGTTTATAGCAACCCCTCATTATTTGATACTAGTTCAGTTGCTAAGAGTAGTAACTCGAAACGGGAGTTGCAGAATGAATAGAGACTAGTTAAGGGTGAAGTAACAATGTGTGTTGGAAGTGGTTCCAAGATTGATATGATCATCATCGCACACTCCCTATACTTTCGGGATTAGTGTTGAACCTAAATAAGTGTTATTTGGTGTTTGCGTTGAGCATAAATATGATTGGATCATGTTTATTGCAATACGGTTATTCATGTAAGTTAGAGAATAATTGTTGTTCTGTTTACATGAATAAAACCTTCTATGGTCATACACCCAATGAAAATGGTTTGTTGGATCTCAATCGTGGTGATACACATATTCATAATATTGAAGCCAAAAGATGCAAAGTTAATAATGAAAGTGCAACTTATTTGTGGCACTGCCGTTTAGGTCATATTGATGTAAAGCGCATGAAGAAAATCCATGCTGATGGGTTTTTGGAATCACTTGATTATGAATCAGTTGATGCTTGCGAACCATGCCTCATGGGCAAGATGACTAAGACTCCATTCTCCGGAACAATGGAGCGAGCAACAGATTTGTTAGAAATCATACATACTGATGTATGTGGTCCGATGAATATTGAGGCTCGTGGTAGGTATCATTATTTTCTGATCTTCACAGATGATTTGAGCAGATATGAGTATATCTACTTGATGAAACACAAGTCTGAAATATTTCAAAAGTTCAAAGAATTTCAGAGTGATGTGGAGAATCATTGTAACAAAAAATAAAAGTTTCTACGATATGATCACAGAAGTAAAATACTTGAGTTACGAGTTTGGCCTTCAGTTAAAACAATGTAAAATAGTTTCACTACTCACGCCACCTGGAACACCACAGTGTAATGGTGTGTCTGAATGTCATAACTGTACTTTATTAGATATAGTGCGATCTATGATGTCTCTTACTGATCTACCACTATCGTTTTGGGGTTATGCATTAGAGACAGCTACATTCACGTTAAAGAAGGGCACCATCTAAATCCATTGAGACGGCACCGTATGAACTGTGTTTTGGCAAGAAACCAAAGTTGTCGTTTCTTAAAGTTTGGGGTTGCGATGCTTATATGAAAAAATTTCATCCTGATAAGCTCAAACCCAAATCGGAGAAGTGTGTCTTCATAGGATACCCAAAAGAAAATGTTGGGTACACCTTCTATCACAGATCCGAAGGCAAGATATTTGTTGCTAAGAATGGATCCTTTCTAGAGAAGGAGTTTCTCTCGAAAGAAGTGAGTGGGAGGAAAGTAGAAAACATGATAAGGTAATTGTACCTTCTCCCTTATTGGAAAGTAGTTCATCACAGAAATCTGTTCTTGTGACTACTACACCAATTAGTGAGAAAGCTAATGATGATGATCATGTAACTTCAGATCAAGTTACTACCGAATCTCGTAGGTAAACCAGAGTGAGATCCGCACCAGAGTGGTACGGTAATCCTGTTCTGGAAGTCATGTTACTAGACCATGACGAACTTGCGAACTATGAGGAAGCGATGATGAGCCCAGATTCCGTGAAATGGTTTGAGGCCATGAAATCTGAGATATGATCCATGTATGAGAACAAAGTATGGACTTTGATGGATTTACCCGATGATCGGCAAGCCATAGAAAATAAATGGATCTTCAAGAAGAAGAAGAACGCTGATAGTAGTGTTACTATCTACAAAGCTAGAATTGTCGCAAAAGGTTTTCGACAAGTTCAAGGTGTTGACTACGATGAGAGTTTCTCACTCGTATCTATGCTTAAGTCTGTCCGAATCATGTTAGCAATTGCCGCATTTTATGAAATCTGGCAAATGGATAAACAAAACTGCATTCCTTAATGGATTTGTTAAAGAAGAGTCGTATACGATGCAACTAAAAGGTCTTGTCGATCCTAAAGGTGTTAACTAAATATGCAAGCTCCAGCGATCCATCTTTGGACTGGTGCAAGCATCTTGGAGTTGGAATATACGCTTTGATAAGTTGATCAAAGCATATAGTTTTATACAGACTTGCGGTGAAGCCTGTATTTACAAGAAAGTGAGTGGGAGCACTACATCATTCCTGATAAGTATATGTGAATGACATGTTGTTGATCGGAAATAATGTAGAATTATTCTACAAAGCATAAAGGAGTGTTTGAAAGGATTTTTTAAAGAAAACCTCGGTGAAACTGCTTACATATTGAGCATCAAGATCTATAGAGATAGATCAAGACGCTTGATAAGTTTTTTCAATGAGTACATACCTTGACAAGATTTTGAAGTAGTTCAAAATGGAACAGTCAAAGAAAGAGTTATTGCCTGTGTTACAAGGTGTGAAATTGAGTAAGACTCAAAACCCGACCACGGCAGAAGATAGAAAGAGAATGAAAGTCATTCCCTATGCCTCAGCCATAGGTTCTATAAAGTATGCCATGCTGTGTACCAGATCTATTGTATACCCTACACTGATGTTGGCAAGGGAGTACAATAGTGATCTAGGAGTAGATCACTGGACAACGGTCAAAATTATCCTTAGTGGAATAAGGATATGTTTCTCGATTATGGAGGTGACAAAAGGTTCGTCGTAAAGGGTTACGTCGATGCAAACTTTGACACTGATCCAGATGATTCTAAGTCTCAATCTGGATGCATATTGAAAGTGGGAGCAATTAGCTAGAGTAGCTCCATGCAGAGCATTGTTGACATAGAAAATTGCAAAATACATACGGATCTGAATATGGCAGACCCGTTGACTAAACTTCTCTCATAGGCAAAACATGATCACACCTTAGTACTCTTTGGGTGTTAATCACATAACGATGTGAACTAGATTATTGACTCTAGTAAACCCTTTGAGTGTTGGTCACATAATGATGTGAACTATTGGTGTTAAATCACATGGCAATATGAACTAGATTATTGACTCTAGTGCAAGTGGGAGACTGAAGGAAATATGCCCTAGAGGCAATAATAAAGTTATTATGCATTTCCTTATTCCATGATAAATGTTTATTATTCATGCTAGAATTGTATTAACCGGAAACATAATACATGTGTGAATACATAGACAAATAGAGTGTCACTAGTATGCCTCTACTTGACTAGCTCGTTAATCAAAGATGGTTATGTTTCCTAACCATAGACAAAGAGTTGTTATTTGATTAACAGGATCACATCATCAGGAGATTGATGTGATTGACTTGACCCATTCCGTTAGCTTAGCACTCGATCGTTTAGTATGTTGCTATTGCTTTCTTCATGACTTATACATGTTCCTATGACTATGAGATTATGCAACTCCTGTTTACCGGAGGAACACTTTGTGTGCTACCAAACATCACAACGTAACTGGGTGATTATAAAGGAGCTCTACAGGTGTCTCCAAAGGTACATGTTGGGTTGGCGTATTTCGAGATTAGGATTTGTCACTCCGATTGTCGGAGAGGTATCTCTGGGCCCTCTCGGTAATGCACATCACATAAGCCTTGCAAGCATTGCAACTAATGAGTTAGTTGCGAGATGATGTATTACGGAACGAGTAAAGAGACTTGCCGGTAACGAGATTGAACTAGGTATTGAGATACCGATGATCAAATCTCGGGCAAGTAACATACTGATGACAAAGGGAACAACGTATGTTGTTATGCGGTCTGACCGATAAAGATCTTTGTAGAATATGTAGGAGCCAATATGAGCATCCAGGTTCCGCTATTGGTTATTGACCGAAGACGTGTCTCGGTCATGTCTACATTGTTCTCGAACCCGTAGGGTCCGCACGCTTAAGGTTTCGATGACAGTTATATTATGAGTTTATGAGTTTTGATGTACCTAAGGAGTTCGGAGTCCCGGATGAGATCGGGGACATGACGGGCAGTCTCGAAATGGTCAAGACGTAAAGATCGATATGTTGGACGACTATATTCGGACATCATAAAGGTTCCGAGTGGTTCGAGTATTTTTCGGAGTATCGGGGAGTTACGGGAATACGGGGGAAGAAGTATATGGGCCTTATTGGGCTTTAGGGGAGAGGGAGAGGCAAGCCGCGCCCCCCCCATTGACTAGTCCGAATTGGACTAGGGGGAGGGGAGGCGCCCCCTCCTTCCTTCTCTTCCCTCTTCCCCTTCCTTGTCTCCTACTCCTACTACATGGAAGGACTCCTAGTTGGACTAGGAAAGGGGGAACCCTACTCCCGGTGGGAGTAGGACTCCCCTAGGGCGCGCCATAGAGAGGGCCGGCCCTCCCCTCCTCCACTCCTTTATATACGGGGGCAGGGGGCACCCCATAGACACACAAGTTGATCTTCGTGATCGTTCTCTTAGCCGTGTGCGGTGCCCCCCTCCACCATACTCCTCGATAATATTGTAGCGGTGCTTAGGCGAAGCCCTGTGATGGTAGAACATCAAGATCGTCACCACGCCGTCGTGCTGACGGAACTCTTCCCCGACACTTTGCTGGATCGGATTCCGGGGATCGTCATCGAGCTTAACGTGTGCTAGAACTCGGAGGTGCCGTAGTTTCGGTGCTTGATCGGTTGGGCCATGAAGATGTACGACTATATCAACCGCGTTGTTATAATGCTTCCGCTTTCGGTCTACGAGGGTACGTAGACAATACTCTCCCCTCTCGTTGCTATGCATCACCATGTTCTTGCGTGTGCGTAGGAATTTTTTTGAAATTACTACGTTCCCCACACGGTTGATGCATTTTAATTAAGTTAAGTTTCAGGTTATCTACAACCAGACATTAACAAATTCCCATCTGCCCATAACCGCGGGCATAGCTTTCGAAAGTTCAAATCCCTGCAGGGGAGTCCCAACTTAGCCCATCACGAGCTCTCACGGTCAACGAAGTATATCTTTCTCCCAAGACAATCCGATCAGACTCAGCATCCCAGTTACAAGACATCCTCGACAATGGTTAAACAAGTCCATCAACACCGCCCGAATGTGCCGAGAAATCCCGATAGGTGCTACATATATCTCGTTCTCAGGGCACACTCAGATGAGACTAGCTATGAGTAAAACCAACCATCAAGTTTCCCCGAGGTGGCCCCGCAGGCAGCTCAGTTTGGACCAACACTCAGAGGAGCACTAGCCTGGGGGGGTTTAAATAAAGATGACCCTCGGGCTCCGGAAACCCAAGTGAAAAAGAGGCTAGGTGGCGAATGGTAAAACCAATGCTGGGCATTGCCGGAGGAGTTTTATTCAAGGCGAACTGTCAAGGGGTTTCCATTATAACCCAACCGTGTAAGGAACGCAAAATCCGGGAACATAACACCGATATGACGGAAACTAGGGCGGCAAGAGTGGAACAAAACACCAGGCATAAGGCCGAGCCTTCCACCCTTTACCAAGTATATAGGTGCATTAAGATAAACAAGATAATATGGTGATATCCCAACAATAAACATGTTCCAACAAGGAATGATCTCCAATCTTCACCTTCAACTAGCAACGCTATATGAGGGGCTGAGCAAAGCGGTAACATAGCCAAACAACGGTTTGCTAGGACAAGATGGGTTAGAGGTTTGACATGGCAATATGAGAGTGATAAGCAAGTAGTAGGTATCGTAGCATAGGCATAGCAAAAGAGCGAGCATCTAGCAAGCAAAGATAGAAGTGATTTCGAGGGTATGGTCATCTTGCCTACAAAGTTCTCAGAGTTGCCTTGATCCTTGAAAGCGTACTCAATGGGCTCCTCGTTCACGTACTCGTCTCCCGGCTCTACCCAAGCAATAACAATAAACAAAAAGGAACACAATCAACCACGTGCAATGCTCAAGCAACAAGATGCAAACATGGTATGATATGCGGGATGCGATATGCGATGCATATGCATGATTTGGAAATGAATGATTGAACCTGGCCTCAACTTGGAAATCCAAGAGTGCCACTGGAAAGAGGAGTTGATTTCGATTGAAATCGATATAAATATCACCGAAATCGGATGCACGGTTTGGAAATGGCAAGCAAAACAAATATGGCACCGGTCTGCGATAATCAGCAAGAGGCCATCTAAATGCATCAAGATAAATAAGCTACTGCACTCAAACATGGCAACAAAATGCATTGCAGGGATACACTCATGATGCTTCACAAAAGATGAACACTGAGCTATGGCTAATTCACTCACTAACAGGTTCAAACAAGCATGGCAAAAGTGCAAAAGATTACTGGTTTCAGACTTAGTGAAATTGATAGCATGTCAGGAACTTATCATCAGGAAGCAATGTTCGGAGCACGAAAACTACATGCTAAAGGAACATATCATGGCAAAGGAAGGCATGCTATGAAGCTACTCTAAGCATATAACAAAAGTCCCTTAGTGACCATGAGCCAAAAGGGATCACAAAATACAATTGCAAGCATGTGAACATAGCAAAAACATAAACAGATTCAGACTTGGTGAAAAACTGGAGCATGGCAAAACAGATATCAAGTAGGCATGTTTATGAGCTCAATGCACTCACTACGAGGCATTGCATGACAAACTAAGCATACACCCATCAATTAGACATGGCATAGAAGCCAGACATGGCAAGAACAACAACATAGCATGCACGGATCAACAACAACAAGCTCGGCAAAATCGCTAAACATGTTAACAATCTGCCAGGAACATTTTATAGCAAAAGTAGAGCTCTATTGACTCAAGCTAGGGTGCTCCATAAATGCAAACAAATACATGGATGGATAGAGCACCACAATATCTAAAAAACAACCTTACTGATCATGCTCAAAAGAGGCACAGATCACTAGGAATCAACCTGAACATATGGCATAAAATTTACAGCAGGACAAGGACTTAGTGAAATTCTAAGTCCCTGAAATCAGCAACATTGAGTAAGCTACTTTGCATGCTTGTGCTAGTCAGCACAAAGATCACAAAAAACATGGCATACACCCCTGTAAAGATGGCATGGCATACATCAAAACACATGTAGAGCTCAGGATCATAGCATGCACACATTAGTCATGGCAAAAATGACAAAAGGGCATTTGCTGAAACAGATCTGAAACTATCCTAATATAGCATTCTTCCAACAGCATTTCGGGCATCAAGATGAGCTCAAATGAAAATGACGCAATGAGATGAAATGATATACTCGTCGAGACGAACAATTTGATATGCTACACACACGAATCGGAGCTACGGATGCAGAGTTATGGCATGTGGAAGAATGCAAAATAATAATTATGAGGGAGGCAAAAGTCAACCGGATCCAGATTGGATCTAGGGTTTGGGCACTGCAGTAGCACGAGTCTCGAGGTTCGCCGGAAATGGACATCGCGGTGGCCGGCTTGCCGAGGTCGCCGGAGGGAGATGATGCCGGATCCAGGCGGTGGAGTCACCGGAGTGGCGCGGGAGGAGGACGGCGGAGGTGGACACGGCTTGGGATGGTGCGGCGATGGAGAGGAGCCGCCGCGGTGGAGCTCGCCTGCGGCGAGGCCCAGCGGCGAAGGTGCGGTGGCGGCGGGGTTCCAGGCGGCGGGGTGAGGCGCGCCCGGGCGGCG